>NW_014569781.1:239123-240612 GCF_001313835.1 Polistes canadensis
AAATAGAAAAACAAAAAATTCGAACAAATTTTTGTAATCCGACTTTTAAGAAAAATACGAAACAATAAAAAAGATAATGGGCAAGATAGAATACACGAAAGAAAAAATAAAAAATTATAACAATAATATTCATAACTATTTAAAAGAAAAAAAAAAAGAAATTAATATTATAAATTATAAGCATGTATATGTATATACATATATATATATAGTATTATATGTATATACACTCAGAAATATGAAATATGAAATTTTGTTGAAATTGATTGAGAGAGAGAGAGAGAGAGAGAGAGATATGAAAGGTGGATAGGGGGAGGGGGATGAGGAGAAAAAGCAGAATCCACTTTTCATTCTTTGCCCCTTTTTTTTTCCGTTCGTTCCTTCTCCTCTTACTCCACTATCTACGAAATTACAAAGATGTAATGTTAAAAAGAAAATGCAAATGGTGTAGGTGTGTGTGTGTGGGTGTGTGTCTGTTTGTTTGTTTGTTTGTAAAAAAAAGAAATAATAGAAAATGCAACCACATCATCCAAGTCCCCGTCAGCCAAGCGCATACTCGAATGAGAACCAATAAGAACTACTGTTATCTACAACGATGCATTAATTATCCTGTATTACAGTTCCACAATGATAACTCGTTGGAAATATTTTTGATTTTTGTTTTGTTTTGTTTTTTTTTGGTAAAAAGAATTAAGATTGTCTTCTCAGGTATGTTTAACATCGCTGATTGGATGGCTAAACTTACCGTAATTGCAGTTGGGCTGTTCGAATAGTCCACCGGTTGACAACGGAAACTATAGAGGCCCCACCATCCACCCATCAGACACTGTATTTCCAAAATAAACGAAATTATGCCGTTCTAACTTATTAACCTTTATCACTTCCAACAATTGGCAGTATCCAACTACCACAATTTTGTAATTTTATTATTATTATTATTATTATATTAAATAAAATAATAAGTATATATGTATACAGGATGTTCTATATAACTGTAGTCAAGATTTTTCAAGTACTTGCGATGTGACCTGAGACAAAAAATACTTTCAACTAAAGTTCATCTGTTTTTGATTAACATTTGACTAAAGTATTGCATTCTTTGATATTTTTTGAACCTTTTCAGATCAATTTTTAACTCGAAAAAGTATTCTACGTGTAAAATAAAGAGTGTACTTTAATTTAATAGATGATTTATTAAAATCCATTCACTTTTAGTATAAAAAATATTTATCAAAACTTTTCATAGAAATTGCAAAGATGCACTATTTACAAGATTGCATTCTCCAACAGTTTCTGAACATTTGTCGGTCGAATTTAAACTTAAATAAGTATTCTACGCGTAGAAAAAAGTGTAGTTTAATTAAATATAAGATTTATTAAAATCTATTTACTTTTAGTATAAAAAATATTTAAAGAAATATCAGAGAATGCAATGCTGTAAATTGTGCATTTTTGCAATTTCTTTGAAATGTTTCGGTCAATATTTTTT
>NW_014569781.1:242563-247000 GCF_001313835.1 Polistes canadensis
ACTCAAATTTGTACTCTACGTGTAGATAAAAGAGTTCACTTTAATTTAATATATGATTTATTAAAAATTATTCACTTTAAGTATAAAACATATTTACCCAAACTTTTCATAGAAATTGCATAGATGCACAATTTACAGCATTGCATTCTCCGACATTATATGAACATTTGAACACGTATTTAAACTCGAATAATTATTCTACACATAGAAAAAAGAGTGTACTTTAATTTAATATAAGATTCATTAAAATCTATTCGCTCTCTCTAAATATAAAAAATAATTAAAGTATATTCACAGTAGCAAATCGTAATTTAATGTTAACTCGTAAAAAATGCAATGTATAGTCAATTAAAAACAGATGAACTCTCATTAAAATTATTTTTTTGTTCAGGTCACATCGCAAGTACTTAAACAATCGTATCTAGAATTATCTGAGACACCCTATATATAATATAATAAAAAGTCAAACTAAGTATTAAATCATTAAATATAAAATGTCTTGTTATTCCTCCTACCAATCAGATATTTCACACTTAATGATCAATGAAAAAATAAAAAAAATAAAAAAATAGAAAAAAAAAATTCGTCTGCAATCAATTAACAATAATTAATAACTCCGTTAAATTCTTCTGAGAAGTGATTAAGGTTAATTCTTACGATAGAACGTACACACTCGGCTGGTAGAGATTGATTTCTGTCAATATGTGCGTGCACGTGTGTGGTTTTTTTTTTTTTTTTTCGGATTTCAATCAGATCGATGATAATTAAACCATCGCAACGATGAACACACGACACTCGGTCTCAAGGGAGGGGAGGGGAAGACAGAAAAGGGACTTTCCTTTTTGTTTTTTTTCTTCTTCTTCTTCTTCTTCTTGCCACCAGTTTTACAAATTTTTTTTAAACAAATGGATGAACGGATGACATCGATCGATTTAACAAAAACAAAAAAACAAAAAATTCTCGATGCATACGTGCAAATATTCTCTCGAGAATGAAGAAAAAGAAAAAGAAAAAGAAAAAAGAAAAGAAATATGGGGATAAAATGGTGAAGGGGATAAAATGAAGTAAAAAAACGAAACCCTTCAAAAAAAAGAAGAAAAAAAAAAAAATATATATATATAGAAAAACAGCTTACCTCGTGGAATAACCACGTCGAGAAGATCACTTGGAATAAATTATAAAATATTAGAACGTTCGTCAATTGAAATGGCTTTCGATTTTCCATCAGTTTTGGTCCCAAAACTTTCACGATGTATATGTATGCGAGACATATGAATAACGTGGGAAATGGTGACTTCATCAATAGCCAATTTGTCGTTCGTGTGTCTAAAAAAAAAAACAAAACCAAAAAAATAAAAACCAATTAATCAACACGACACATCTATACAAATTTTAAAATACACATTAAATAAATAATATATACCATTATTATACTATTATATCATGTGTGTGTGTGCGTAATTGAAAATATATTTGTCGTTCGTGTGTCTAAAAAAAAAACAAAACCAAAAAANTTTTTCGGATTTCAATCAGATCGATGATAATTAAACCATCGCAACGATGAACACACGACACTCGGTCTCAAGGGAGGGGAGGGGAAGACAGAAAAGGGACTTTCCTTTTTGTTTTTTTTCTTCTTCTTCTTCTTCTTCTTGCCACCAGTTTTACAAATTTTTTTTAAACAAATGGATGAACGGATGACATCGATCGATTTAACAAAAACAAAAAAACAAAAAATTCTCGATGCATACGTGCAAATATTCTCTCGAGAATGAAGAAAAAGAAAAAGAAAAAGAAAAAAGAAAAGAAATATGGGGATAAAATGGTGAAGGGGATAAAATGAAGTAAAAAAACGAAACCCTTCAAAAAAAAGAAGAAAAAAAAAAAAATATATATATATAGAAAAACAGCTTACCTCGTGGAATAACCACGTCGAGAAGATCACTTGGAATAAATTATAAAATATTAGAACGTTCGTCAATTGAAATGGCTTTCGATTTTCCATCAGTTTTGGTCCCAAAACTTTCACGATGTATATGTATGCGAGACATATGAATAACGTGGGAAATGGTGACTTCATCAATAGCCAATTTGTCGTTCGTGTGTCTAAAAAAAAAAACAAAACCAAAAAAATAAAAACCAATTAATCAACACGACACATCTATACAAATTTTAAAATACACATTAAATAAATAATATATACCATTATTATACTATTATATCATGTGTGTGTGTGCGTAATTGAAAATATATTTGTCGTTCGTGTGTCTAAAAAAAAAACAAAACCAAAAAATAAAAACCAATTAATCAACCCGACACATCTATAAAAATTTTTAAGTACACATTAAATAAATAATATATACTATTATATTATGTGTGTGTGTGTGTGTGTGTGCGTAATTAAAAATATATTTGTCGTTCGTGTGTGTAAAAAAAAACAAAACCAAAAAATAAAAACCAATTAATCAACACGACACATCTATAAAAATTTTAAAATACACATTAAATAAATAATATATACCATTATTATATTATTATATTATGTGTGTGTGCGCGTAATTGAAAATATATTTGTCGTTCGTGTGTGTAAAATAAAACAAAACCAAAAAAACCAATTAATCAACACGACACATCAATAAAAATTTTTAAGTACACATTAAATAAATAATATATACCATTATTATACTATTATATTATGTGTGTGTGTGCGTAATTGAAAATATATTTGTCGTTCGTGTGTCTCAAAAAAAACAAAACCAAAAAAAAAACAAAAAACCAATTAATCAACACAACACATCTATAAAAATTTTTAAGTACACATTAAATAAATAATATATACCATTATTATATTATTATATATTACGTGTGTGTGCGTAATTGAAAATATATTTATAACCACGTATAATTATTTTCCTTATAATCAACCCCCTTTTATTTTTTTTTATTTTGTTTTTAAACGTTTTTACGTTGCATATTCATAGCACGTTTTCTTTTGATGCATTACGTTTCCTGCCTGTCCTGTCATCGAAATCACTCTCAACTCGTTTATATACTAACTAAATAAGTATGAAGACACACTAGACACGATAATTGTTTACAATTCAATAACGTCATACGGAATGATCTTTCATCATTTTTCTTTTTTTTTTTTCCATAATAAAATTTCTATTTACATATGACTCTAGTTAAAATGTAATGTTACTTTGTATAGTATTTTTTTTATTTTTTTTTAGCAAGTAATACTTAATAATTAATGATTGGTGTTGTTACTTTAAAAACTTTGTGCTAATGCAAAACTATATATTTATTATTCATTAGTTTTTTATATATATATATATATATATGTATATTTTTTTTTTTTGCACCTGTATTTTAGTATCTTTATTATTTTTATTTTTTTTTTTTCTTTCCTTCTTCGTTTAGATACAACGTATGTATTATGTTAGTGAGTTAGCATTGGCTTAACGGAAATACGTGTCACAGTAGCGGTAATTGACACGTCTTTTATAATCTTTGAATAATTTTTATTAAGAAATCTAAATATATATATGTACGATGTTTAGTTGATACTTCGAATCGTTAAAAAATAAAAAAAAAAAAAAAAGCCATTAATTATCCAATTGTTCGGATTGCAAATTACCATGAGACAAACATGATTATTCTTATCCAGTGTATTCGTTGGAATGTGTATTTTATTTTTTTTTTATTTATATACGTTTATTGCTACGTGCAAATAAAAATTGTTTGTAAAAAAAAAAAAAAAAAAAAGATAAATTATAAGTATCGATCGATCGATGGGAGGCGGGGAGAGAGAGAGAGGAAATCATCGATTTTTACGAGATCATAAAATGTGAAGGACAACAACAGCAAAACAATTGACATTAAATTTGTTTTTAATGATATATGTCAAATCTTTTTATTCTCGATACAAAATTATCAATTCATTTATTTAATCAGAAAAAAAATTTTCCGTAATAGGTATAATAATAATTGCGATGATAAAAAACAAAGAGAAAGAAAAAATCTAATTATCATTATTATTCGTGGAAACGATTTTAAAACAAATTGTTCTTCGTCTTATCGAAGATAAAATATACAAACGATAACTAAAATAAAATATATATATATTCTCTTATAAATAAAAATAAATTGCATTGTCAATTTTTTCAATGTAAATTTTTATACAAAAACAATAATTCATCGCGTGCAATTTCAATACAAAAAGAAAAAAAAAAACAAAAAACACTTTGTGTTTTACCTTAAAATAATATGAAATAAAATGAAACGTTGATTGGATAAATCATAAGAGAGAAAGAAAAAAAAAAAAAAATGATCAATGGATTTCCGGGTCTTGTTCTCGAAGAAATGACCTTGAATATCTGACGGATACCTTCTCGACCACCTCCTCTACCTCTTTCATGGTTTTACGATACGTAT
>NW_014569781.1:248540-250173 GCF_001313835.1 Polistes canadensis
TATATATTCTATGGGGAATATAGTTAAAGTGTGCGTATCGTATTTTTTAAGAAAATTATTTATACTCAGAATAGTAATATTAATTTATTGTAAATCTATATATATATTCTATGGTAAATATAGTAAAAGTGTGTGAACCACTGATCATATTAGAAAAATTATTTGCAACGTTACACACACCAATCAATTTTATTTTAATTTACAATCATTTATTTATCAGTCTCCTTCTTTTTAGCAAGATAAATATCAACGAAAAAAGAAGATATATTCCTAATTAAAATAAAAAGAAAAAAAGGAATCTCGTCTTTTCGAAAAACACGAATATCTTTTCAATCTGATTTATTTCGAAACTTCAAAAACATTTTGTTTTAAATTCCAACCTTATAGGAATAACACGAAACATTTCTAATATGAACAAAAAATATTCTTTTATCTCTCTCTCTCTCTCTCTCCCTCTCTCTCTCTCTCTCTCTCTCTCTCTGTTTCTCTAAGGAAAAATAAAAAAAATGTTATTCTTTAACATAAGAATAAAAGTTTCGCGTTGTTAAGAATTTCTTACGACAACCTCGACATATATGTACGTTTGATTCTTCTTACAAATAGTAGCGCGATGTACGATTATGTATATACATACATACACACACACACACATATATATATACACACACGAGGAACTTACGATCGTATTACATAACATCCGCCCATAGACGTGAAATTATATACGAGAAAATGGTATACATAGAAAAAAACTTTATATCTCGAATTTTATCTATCGAAATATTATTACAAATTCGTTCTTTTTTTTTTTTTACATTCAAAAAAATCGTAAAAAAAAATTTCGATAATTAAATTAATCATTCGATCGATTATTTCTATCATTTAAATCGATATACAGGAAGTTATAAAATCGACCATGAAACCAAAACGACCTCGAAACTTCCTATTGCATATTATAGCCCACACACGCAAGCACGCAAGCACGCAAGCACGCATACATACTCATTCACGCATGCTAACGCACGTATTTTATTTTCTACATTAATTATCGTACGCTTGTTGTTTATAAATCGATCGTAAATAGCAGGTAATCGATGTATTCAAGATTAATTCTTATCTTTTAAACATGTTTCATTTTTTTTTTTTTTTCCTTATTCATTATTCTATTCGTTGAAATGTTATATATATACAGTAGACACAGTAAATAGCAGGTAATCGATATATTTTTCATTAATTTTGATATTTTAAACATGTTTTTTTTTCTATTAATTGTTCTATTTGTAGAATTGTTAAGTTAGTATGAATTATTTGAATTATTGTGGAATTTTTAAATACTAAATATTTTATATATACAGTAGACAGTAAACAACAGGTATCTGTTGTATTTTTGGTTAATTTTTATCTTTTAAACATGTTGTTTTTTTTCTATTAATTGTTCTATTTGTAGAATTGTTAAGTTAGTATGAATTATTTGAATTATTGGAATTTTTAAATACTAAATGTTTTATATATACAGTAGACAGTAAACAACAGGTATCTGTTGTATTTTTGGTTAATTTTTATCTTTTAACTACGTTGTTTTTTTCCCCTATTCATTATTCTATTTGTAGAATTGTAACTTTACTATGAATAAATC
>NW_014569782.1:0-42470 GCF_001313835.1 Polistes canadensis
CCAATTAATAATCAAAATTACTCATATTATTCCGGTTAACAATCTATAAGACTTGATTAGCTTAGAATCTGTTAAAGCAAGCAATAGCAATTAATTAATTATCAATTTTGTGTTTCACTGTTCAATTAATATTTTTGTATATTGAATTTCAATTTTTTCTTCTTCTTTTAGAATTCCATATTGCATTGTATACACTTGAATTCATATTTATTTAAAATACGTGCTTCGAAAATTGTGAAATTGTATTACTATTTTTTGTTTTTTTTTTATAGTTTACTAAAAATAAAAAGTGTCTTGTATATAAATGATGTAATATATACATCAGACACTCGATGTAACTCCATACTTCGCGTTAATATAAATGTAATTAAATAAAAGATTTATGTAATCTATCGATCAAACATAGATTTGATCTCGTTATGGTTATTGTTATGGCGATGTGCATAATTGCGTATGCATTTTGTAATACGACGCAAGGTGCAATATTTTTCATTTTGTTTCTTTTGAACGCGACGTTAATTAATTTTTTAAATATTGTGATATATTTACAATTGATTAAGTTTTTTATAATGTGTCTTGAATAATTTCTTATGTGTATTTGTAATTGTATTAATCACAATTAATAATTTTTGTATGAAATAGAAACATTTTTTTATTCATATATTTGTTTATTGAAAAAAGCATGCATCAGAGACATGCATTTTTTCATATTCACTTGTGTTTAAATATAGAAAAACACATTTTCTAATGCATCGAGAATTCGGTATTTTGTAATGTCCACTTTTTGGTCATTTAAATTCTTGTCTCTTTAAATTTCATTATTCATTAAATAATTTAAATTGAAAAGTTTTGCTCGCGGATTGTACATCGAATTTCATTTTTCCACACATGCCCTTTTCATCTAGTTTTTTGTTACAGAAAGTAATGTTCTTTCAAGCCCTAAGATTTAATATTGTAAAATACCATTTTATTAATGGATATTTACAATAATATCAGTCAACAAAAATTAAGGTAAAGAATGATGAGAATAGGTAAAAGTACATTTTTTTTATTAAGAACTGGAACGAATAATTGGGATAAAAAAAATAAGAAACTAAAGTTTCCGTATTTTTTTTTTATTCGTTAAAAATATTTTTCCGATAAATCTAAAAAATTAATTTTTGTTTCAGGGTCATCGATATATTGGCAAGATTCGATTCGACTGTTTCTAATCTATTCTCGTAGTAGTTGTGTCTAAATGTATGAATGTACTTGTGTGTGTGTGAGATCAAGTTCTTAGTATTTGTTTAATATATCAATTATCCAGTTATTTTCAAGACATTTTTATTTAACTTTCACCGAGATGGCTGCTGATTTGTTCACTGTTTCTTGTTTAATTATAAATCTTTTTAGATCGTTTCTGTTCACAGATAGCAATATTGTTAATAGCATCTGAAGAGGATTAGTCGTAATTAGAATAATATATTAGATGATAAGATAAAAAAATAATTTTAATTTTACAAAAAAAATATTAAAATACAGATTTATAATAATAATAATAATAAAATAATTCTACGAGAAAAATTAAAATATTTTTATCAGGTTTTAAAGTAATATGTGAGGGATATTTTTTTATATATAACATTGCGAATTCTTATAATTATTAAAATAATACTCGATGCACGTCAGTGCACATTAAAATGCGTGCGTTCGTATTGTAACAACTTCCATGTTAAATTTGAGGTTTCAATCGAATGTCAATCAGAATGTTAATATTGTCGCGTTTGTTGAATAAAAAGTTGCGTTTTATAATTGAAGTTTCAAACGAATCTACGTCAAAGCGTTTGCATTTTTACATGTTTGCGTTAATTTAGGAATGTTAATCGGGTAGGAAGGATCGATTTAAAACGATGTTCATAGTTTTTTCATCCAACTTGAATAATAAGTTGGATGAACAAAATTAATAATTCGTTTTACGCGTTGCACTTTTGAAAATTTCTTTTTAATAAATGATTATAATGAAATGAATTAATTAGAAAAATAAATGTAGAAGTAGAATCTTAGCCCGGGGGTCTCCGAACACAGCAACCTCCTCGCGGTGAGACCTGGGTCGGTATTACTTGCGATTTATTTAAATTAAATTAATAATAAACTATGTAACGCAAGTACTACCGGGCGAATGGCTGTGCCTAAATTCAATCTAAATTTATTTACATGTTTAATTATTATTCACTTTTTCTTTTGGTCCTTCTGACACATTAGTTTTTTTCAAATAATCAAATGAAACCTTTAGATTTATCAAACAATTTATTACAAAATCAAATGTATGTTTACACATGAAATAAATATTTCAAGTATGTTATGTACAAATACTTTTAATGTAATTAATAATCTAATAATTTAATACAATTAGCAACATAAAAAAACTTGTGAAGTTTCGCTTTAGTCAAGTGTTTGGTTCAACGAGCTTTCCTTTTTCTTTTTCTTTTTCTTTTAATTTATATCATACTTGTAATTGTAATTATTGAAACAAAGACCAAAATGATTTATAATTAATATTTTAACAATATTTATATATAATTTAATAAACTGTGGAATCAAGGGAACGATTCTCATGTTCTCATGCTGTTTTAATGCATGTGTCCTTGAAAAAAAAAAAATAAAAATAATTATAATAAAGAAAGAAAAAAAAAAAAAGAAAAAAAGAAAAAAGGAAAAGAAAGAAAGAAAGAAAGAAATCCCACGCAGCATCCAGGAAGCAGAGCGAGGGTGGCACCGGATGCATCTCAATGAAGAGGAAACGAGCGAATGAGTACGCGCGTAAAACAATCCTTCTCAGCTTTTGCGTACCTCTTTTTCAATACCCTAATTTGCTTTTTACATGCTGAGTTTTGCATGCCGTACACTTGTATGGTATGGAAAGGTGAAATTCCATCAAGTGAACCTGCCGACGCGTCAAGTGTTCTTTACAAAAAATTTATAATAGACGTAGATTTACGAAAAAGAGATTAGGAAATGAATTTTTTAATATTGTTTCAATATATTATACTGTATATTTACATATATATGCAATAACATGTGTATATTGGATTTTTACGTGTTTAAACTTTAACGTGATATAATGAATTTCAAATTTTTCCGCACGATTAATTTTGATTGAGTGATATTTTGAAAATCTAATTGCATAAGCGTGTTAATTACAGACGATTAGGATCGATCGAGAATTTAATCGAGAATTTAATCGAGAATTTAATCGATTGTATACGCAGCAGTACTCTTTGAAACAATTGTAACGTTGTTTTTGATGCAGCAGCAGCAGCAGGTGCTTTGCTTCCTGCTGCGTGTTAAGAACGATGGTCGAAAACGTGCTGTGTTTTTGTTTGATTATCGTCAAGTATGTGGCTCGTGCACATATATGCTTGTGTATATACTTTTATAGTTATGTACGTCTACTTGAGATTAAGGTTTCCAGGAACAAGGAGAGCTCTTCGCGCGATAACGAAAATCAACCCGGAAGAACGTTACTTGATAATTGCAATGACTGCTTGCATTTCATTGCTTGCATTTCAAAAGATCTCACCTGTATTCTGATTTCAAGAATAGAACGTTTCTTTTCTCTCCGTGTATGTGTGTTTGTGTGTGAGTGTATGCGTAGGTGAGCCAATGCGCGTTATCAAATTTATGATAAGGTTTGACAATTTTAATTGCATAAAAAAAGGAAAAAAAAGAAAAAAGAAGGAAAAGGTGTCGTACAACGTTCAAATATATTTCTAAAGATTCGTATGTGTTTGCTTTTAGATTATTTCTCGAAAAACTCCGATTAAATCGATTTAACAAGATAACAAATTTAACTTTTGTTGCATTTATTTATTCTTCTTTTTCTTTTTTTTTTTATTATTCTTTTTGGTATTTTATCGTCGCGTCCAATACTCATGTTTATATATTTGTATTTTAATTGTATTATTTTTTTGCTTAAAACATAATAGACAGAAAGAGAGATAAAGATGTTTTTAAAGGAATATTAAAGCAACAAATTCTATATCAGTATTATGAATATGTGTTTTGATTCTCCTTTTCTTTATTTTTCTATTTTGACGGCACAGAACAACCCACCCTCGCGAAAATTTTTCGTAGAAGGATTCTCAATGTTCTCGAGCGAGAACAATGAAAGGTGGTGATGGTGATACTGGTTGTGGTGGTGGTCGATGGTGGTCGGTGGTGGTCGGTGGTGGTGTTGGTGGTGGTGTACGCGAATATCCTTTTGTCACGGTGATTGTGCCCACTTCCGTGGGAATTTGCGGAACGGAAGTGCAATTTCTGGCAATGGGTACACACCAGTTCTATTACCAGTTCCACCATCACCACTACCACTACCAATACACCATCATCATCATCATCATCATCATCATCATCATCATCATCATCATCATCATCAGCAGCAGCAGCAGCAGCAGCAACAGCAACAGCAGCAACATCAGCAGCAGCAGCAGCAGTAGCATTGCTGCTAACCGACACGACGAACGAATTCGTTCGTTTGAACAGGCTCACGTGCAACGTGTAAAAAGCGATCCTTAAGAAGGAGACGCCAGGTGCGTGCTTCTTTTGCCCCTTCTCACGAGGAGGAATTCGGATTAATCCGAAGATATCTTGATACTCGTGGAATTCAAGATTCTTTTTATTCTTTTTCTTCTTATTTTTCTTCTTTTTTCTTTCTTTTTTTTTTTTTTTTAACTCTGTGCAAGGTGTATACTGGTAAATAGGATTGTTAAGTCTTGATCATGACTCATGAGGGTATTATGAGGATTGCATATCTTTTTTATGGTTCATCTCGGGTAATAGTTTTACTCTTTTTCTCTTTTGTGATCAGGTTAATTAAATAATATTTTTATCGGGTTAAATCTTGATTAGTGTTTGATTTTTCGCTATTGATGAATTAAAATTATTTAAATATTGACTCGATCGTGTTTTGAGACAAGAAAAAGGGGCAGCGCTTGATTGGTTGGTTGATGTTTAAGGGGTTACATGGGTTTGGGACTTCCAAAAAAATTTTTTTTTTATCTTTTTAAATTCTACAACTCATCTAGAATATTGAATTCAATTTTGAAGTCGATAGGAGTAGTAGTTTTAAAGATAGAGCATTGGGAAGTTTCACTCTTTAATGGCTCTTATACCAGCACTCAAATCTTTAAACGCGTTTTTCTCAAAACCCTTTTTCTAAAATCGGTTGTCAAGATTTCTCGAAAACTATTTAACCGATTTTCATGAAATTTGTTACACGTCTTCGTGATACTATTGACAAGGATTTGGACAAAGGATTTTCGTTTTTTTCATAAAATCGAATTTTAAGAAACCAAAATGTGGTGGAAATTGTAGCGAAATTTGAATGTTCTTGCTAAAAACGTTGCCAAAAATCCAAATTTCAATTTGTTTCTTTTTCCTTCGTCCAGTTTCTAGTTTTAAGTATTCAYTAAAAGACTCTATTTTTTCAACAGAAAAACCCCCACCGTTTATAAGTTCTGCTGTCAACGCGAAAACACTTTTTTTCGGTGGGGTCACCGGAAATGACGTTGCAATGACTGAGTTTAAAATATTTTTCAACTAAAAATTCAGAAAATGTTCTTTAAATATGTATCTTAAATACTATCAAAAGTTTGAATGAGAATTCCATTTTTTATATAGAAAAAAAAAATTGTTGAAAATATGCTATTTTTTCCCGGTGTAAACCCATGTAACCCCTTAAGTTACGTGCATCTCCAGCATCAGCCTATTGCACGCGAGTTATGCACGACCTAATTTCATGTTTCCTTCTGTAATATCTCTATCTCTTTTACTCTAGCGAATAGACGAGATGAAACATCTGCCGTTCGTGTCTTCCTCCAAGGCGTAAACATTTCATAAAGCTTTCCTCTTCCTAGAGATGTGCTTCGATGTGTTGTACCATTTATGTGGGTCGAGTTAACCACATATTGCTTATGGGGGCAACTTCATTCAAACGTTGGGTTAGCTGTCTTAGAGTTAGAATATTTTTAAAGGAAATTTTAGGTGATTTATTTTTTTTTGTTTAAAAGGATTCGATATTGACTTCAAAGAATTTCACAGAAATATATACGTATATATTTTTTTTTATATAATTTGTTATTGTAGAAACATCATTTAATACACATCATAGGTATGTTTTTTTTCTTTTTCAATTATCTACCACGTGTCTTGTACAAAATTATTAATTTTTTTTCATTTATTTAAAGTATATATTATATATAAATATTAATGGTTGTAAAGAGAGTAGCGTATATTATTGCACGTTACCCTTAGAATAAATACATTTGTATATCGAATTATAAATAATGTCACTTATCTATGCGTGTGACTTAAAATTTAAAAAATACATAATATAAATAATATCATTTTATTTTTTTTTTCTTGTTATATATTCTAGGGTGTAAAAAATTTAAAAAAAAAAAAAGAAAAAAAAAGAAAGAAAAAATTGTCAAAGTTCCCAAGTTAATTTCCAATTAATTAAAATAACGAAGAAGAAATTTTTTACAAATTGTTTCACTTTGGTATCGTTTGGTCGTATTTAAATAAATAGACATCATCGCATTGGTTCTGACTAGAACTTAGCTGACAAGAGAGAAGAAACCACATAAAATAATAATATAATAAATAAATAAATATAACAATAAGAAATATACTCACAAATTGTATGTGTGTGTGTGTGTGTGTGTGTGTGTGTGTGTGTGTGTTAATATTCTCAGTCAAATTTATAAATAATTTTCAGTCGCCGTGTTAATTAAAAACAAAACAACATTATAATAATAATAATAATTACAAAAATGGTTCTATAAAAATTAAAAAAAAGAATACTTTACCCATTCTTTAATATCAATATATATATATTATTAATTTTGGTTAATTACTGAAAAATATTAGTAGCAATTATAAAAATTTAGAAAAAGAAATGTTTTCTCTTTTCAATTTGTCGTTTTTTCCTTTTCTTTCTGTTTCTTAGAAATACGAGTAATATCACGGTGGTTCATTTTTCGCAGTTGAGTAGTTCATCATAAAACGTCGACGATGCGAGAATGACTTCGATTTTTTTGCCTTCTCGACTCAGTTTTATCGTCCGCATCAACTTCTTTCCCTTCCGGAGGTACCTCCTCTTCATTCTCTTCGTTTTTATTTTCCTTCACCTCGTCTTCCTTTAACTGCCCCAACTCGTCCATCTCATTTTTTTCCATCTTCTCAGTTTTGTTTCGTACTTCCGCGTTCGTTGGAATTTCGTTTCCATCACGGTCGAGTTTTACCCATTGGTAATTTCCTGCCAAAGGTATTTCCTTTTCGAAATCGAAGTTCCATTTTTTTTTCGCCTGTCATAACAAATATAATAATTGATTTCTTAGAATGATTAATAATAGTATATTAAGGGGCACACCTAGTGTGAAATTTTGAAAAAATTGATTTTTTTCTTTTTGCATATTTTGATAGTCTATATCTTTAAAAATAACATACTGAAATTTCAAATTAATATTTTAAATAGTTATAGAATTACAGTCTTCTAAATAGTAGCCGGTCAGGGATTAAAAAGCAATCATTTTATCTTTGAACGCGTTTCTCTCAAAACTACATTTTTCAAATTGGCTGCAGTTGTAACTCGAAGAAGAATCATCCGATCGTTTTGATTTTTTTTTTGCTTATTTCGTATATGTTTCTCTGTACAATGACCTCAAAGTTTTTTGATTGTATGAAAAATGTAATTTTGGCGGGCCAAAAATCATCAAAATTTTGAGCAAAATTCGATTTTTTTTTTAAAAGTCTGCCATTTTTTTAAATTTCAATTTTTTTCACAATTTTAGGTTATGGTATAGACAATACCTCCTAGATTAATAGTATTTTTTTATTTTTTATTTCATCCACGGTGAAGGCCGGAATCACTGTAGCCGTTTAGGCCCTTTTTTTTAGTGACTTAAGAGATAGCGAATAACTCGCTGAAAATTATCTTTTTTCATTTGAAAATTTTAGTGAATATTCGTTAATTATGTATAAATCTATCCTCTAAATTTAAAAATAATTCATGCAGTAGTTTTCTTTAAAAAAATTCCCAAAAATCACCTTTTTTTTAGGCGGTCACACTAGGTGTGCCCTTTAACGATTTATATTATATTAACGATTTGTGTTTGATAAATAGAAAGATAACAAATTGGAACGTGATCGGAATTATAGTTAAAATATTAAAAAAATTGAAATTGTTTTTCTTTTCGTTTTTCTTCGATGATATACTATTCAATTAGATTTTGATAAGATTTCGTTAACCTCTTCTCGATGTTTGCGAGCCTCCTCGAAGAAACAATTAACAACGTTGTCTTCGTTGCCAGTGTTTAAATCACGCCTTGGACCACCTTCTATTTCTTCTTCCTCTTGAAAGAGTCTTCTGCAAACGCTCCGAAATCTTATGCCTTCTTGAACGTCAACGTTCCTATCTTGCATCGTCAGACGAGCCCTGTAACATTCAGAAAAAAAAAAAAAAAAAAATTAAAAAACAAAACAAAATATCATACAATTAGTCGAATACTTATTAAACATATTTTCCAACAAAAGAATTTCATTCAAGATTTGTTGTCATTCACATTATATTCGATAAAAATACTTTTTCAAAAAACTAATTCTAATTCTAAACTACATCCATTTTTTCGTACAATCATTTTTCATTATTTTCCTTCCTTATTTTACATTCATTCATTCAGTCATGAATCAACAAGGGGGAAACAGTATATATATATATATAAAGTGTTTTAAAAGGGTTTATAAAAAGGAAATGTTAGCAATGTAAAACACAGGAGTTTGTTATTTTTATTTTTTTCTTCTTCTTCTGCTATTATTTTCCATTATTTTCCATTCCATCGTTTCTCTAGTTCGTGGCAACAATCGATAAGAGAGCACACACATACACACACACACAGAAAGAGAGAGAAAGAGAGAGACGACGACGAGGAGTATCGTTTAAAAGTCATTTTCTTTTTCTATCGTTGGTAGTTAGATACACAATGCACTAGCAAGCAAGAGTGCATGTGCACGACTCCTGGCTTGTTTAAAAGCTGTCCGCTAATCAGTGACTCGACACGCGCCACACACGCGGGTGTTTTCCTTCCTTCGTTTATGTTTTGTAAACAACCCAACGTAAAGATCAACGTGTATGCGTGTATTTCTATTTCTTTCCTTTCCTTTCTAAGTTGTATTTTTTAAATGTTTGTGTACGCGTGTGTGATAGAAAGAAAGAGAGAGAGAGAGAGAAAAATGGAAGAAGACTGTTGGCATTGTTGACTAATGTGCCGTTGCTCGGATGTGTTGGAATGCAGTTTGTTTCCGGTATGAAACCAACAACCGCACGTTTCGGTGAAATGATCTATACACACACACACACTGGTTAATTGTTAGTAATTTACTCTAGCCTTGTGTAAGAATTTATATTATTCATTTATATTATTATACGATTTATAATCGAATTTATCGATTTAATTCTTAATTATTTTTGATTTTAATTATTAATCGAATTTATATTATTTATACGATTTGAAAGCTCGTTTATTCATAGAATTAATTCGACGAATAAAAAATAATAACGGTTAGAACTTTTGTTTGCTTTTAATTCGCAAATGATATTCGTCTCGCGAGGATATTCTTGTAATGTCATTTCTCTCATTTCTTCTTTTTTTTTTTTTATTTTTTTATTGTTAGATACAGAGAGAGAGAGAGAGACAATCTTTCTTGTTTGACGTTATTTAAGTCAGTCGTAAGGAGAATCCGGTATGATCGTAATTCTCGTTGAACAAGGTACAAGAAGAGATCGCCAATCGGACAAAGAAGAGTAGTAGTACACTCTCGTACTCTCTTGCGAGAAAATAGGGATGAGATTGAGAAGAGGAGAAGAATATAATCTAAGAAAGAGAGAGAGAGAGAGAGAGAGAGAGAGAGAGAATATATGCACCTGCTCGAGCTTTACAATATGCATCCGAGCCGTTTATGGTTGCACGACATTTTACGGTGCTCGTGTTAACGTTTTTTCAATGATCTCTCTCTCTCTCTTTCTTTTACTCGTTTCTTTTTCTTAATTTAATTTTTATCTTTATTTGTTTTATATTGTCCTTATAAAATAGTAATGAGAACGTTCATGAATCAATCATCATCAATCACACGTTGAATAAATTCGATAGCAAAGTATCCCTTTTCTGCCTTTATCTTTTCCCATTCTTTCTCATATCACTTATTTCTTAATAAGTTGATATCACGTAGATTATTCCCAGTAGTATATCATCAAAGTTAATACCTATCGAATGAACCTTCATTTCTACATACACGTAGTACTTTAACGATAATGATATTCTTTGTATTTTTCTCTCTGATCGTATCCTCGTGCACCTGTATACGTTTACTATGTTATTCAATAATTTAACGTTTTCCATATTCATTCATTTGAAATTTTTCATTAGAAATAATATCTCATTTTATCGTAGTATCCTTCACATAGAATTTATTTAGTAATTTTTTTCAATGGATTATTATATAGTATCATTGATTTATTTAAAATTCAGTATATTCTGTGATACGTTTGCGTGACACATTTTAGAATACATTTACCAAACGATTTCATTTTATTTAATCGAACATTTGCATAAGATTTAATTTGTTTGATCAGTTTATAATATATCGATTTGGTTTATTTCTTTGAGTTCAATTATTTGATGATAGAATTTTTTCTAAACAGACGCGATAATGTGGTTAAAGAGAAAACCAGTTCTTGATATTAACAGCATATCGTCAAGATTTGAATGGCTGAGAATTACTCGTGCATTTATTTCTGCAAGAAAGCAAGCAAGAAAGGAAGCAAGCAAGCAAGCAAGCAAGCAAGCAAGAGTTCTTTCTCTTTCTCTTTCTCTGTGTATATCCTAGCGAACAGGTAGTACGAGTTGGAGAGCTCGAACGTGCACAACACGCCTTTCCCTGGCCTACTTTTACGCGATGAAGAAAACTATTCCGAACGAATGAGAGACACAGATTGCATCTTTCGTATTATTCTATTCATTATATACTCAAAGTTTACTTTCAAACAATTAACGTTAATAAATCAAACATTTATTATTTGCAATTATTGCACTGTTCGTTTTTTAAACAATTTTTCATTAAAAATAATAAACTCTTTCTTTCTTTTTTTTTTTTAAATAAATAGTTATAGATTATTACAAATATATATATATATCGTAAATATTCAATATTAATTTATTATACATATTTTTTTGTGACAATTATTATCTATATTTAAATTATAAATCTGATATACGTGAATATGGGTTCAAAAGTTTTGAGCTTAACATGGAATATTTTTTCTATACAAACTCAATTTTTTTTATTTAGATTTAAAACTTGTCAACCCTATATATAATCTCGTATAAAATTGGTAGATAATAAAAATGATGACGATATTACTCGCATAATTGCATAATAATAACTTATAAATAGCAACCCATCTTGTTTGTCTTTCAATTAAACGCAATCTAATTCGCAAAGTAATCAACACATCCTACGAACACAACTTTTCAATCATCTTATTCAATGAATATATCAATTAAAAATAATCATAAGATATTACGTTTAATAACGATTAATATTAATTAACAATTGTACTCACTTATTGTTAATGTCTCTCATCGTTAAATAAACAAATTAAACGAAGATAAATCGCAAGAAAGTAACGAACACACGATGTTTTAAATATCACATGACGATAATATTGAATGATCTCGAATTTTTTGTTTAGAGTATGGCGTCTTTGGTGTCTCGCGTAGAATTAAATGTCCCGAGTATAATATTAGCAAGACGATCGATAGGCAGACATAGTCTTCGTCGTTCGGGGGTGTGGACGTAAACTAAACTCAGCTGGGGTGCCTTTTAGATTTCTACGCATGCGTGGAATGATGCATTGCGAACTACGAGATATCGTTTTGCTATACTGCATTCGCACGACTATCGATAACCAGAACAAGTCTCTCTCTCTCTCTCTCTCTTTCTTTCTTATGTTATCGATATAAATCTATTTTCTTATTTTTTTGTTTTTTGATTGTTCATTAATCGACTTTTATTCTTCAAGCATTTGTTTATGATTTGTGATAGCGGTGAGTGAGATGCGTGCAAAACAATCGATTAAAATTTATTGCCAATTTTTTGATTCCTATTATATTTCTTCATTATATATTTTATTATATATATATATAAATTATTATTATATTTATATATAATTATTATTATATTATATATATAAATTATTACAAATATGAAAAATAAAATGAAATCTTTCTAATACCTTTTGAAACAATAAGTTCTCAATAATATCAATCCGATTCGGAAGCATAAGAAAAAATTGATTTTAGGAAGTATCGATAATTTTGCACGGATCTTGCGATAAAATAAAAAAATAATTATAATGTATAATATAAACATATGTTTATCTCTCTATGTAGAAAATAAATAAATTTCTCTCACGTACACTTGACACAATTATAAGTTCACATTTATAATTGAAGAGAATTTTTGTCCGTAAATTTGTTTTCTTTCTTGTACAGCACGTAAGAAGAACCAAGTGCAACTGGCCTAGGAGGTGAGACCACTAGTCACTTGCATCCCGGTTGCAGCTAACTAGCCTAGATTCTCATTGCGAACTAACCGTGCTCTGTTGCACGCATGCGCGAGTGTCCGTTAACAGACCGTTTTATTCCATATATGCATTTATTTATGTGTGCAATATATATATATATATACGAGTGTGCGTGTAAGTATATATATTGCATTTATGTATGCACGTATTATTATGTAGGTGTATGTATAGATGCTCGTTCGTCCTACGATGCGAATTTATCGGTCGAGAAATCACACCGGATTTTGCTACAACGTCCTTTCAATGAAACTATTTTTAGTATGGTGTATAGATATATATACATATGCATTTTGTCAAAGATTAGAATTTTAATATATAATAAGATAAGTCACAATGTGTTTTCTATATAGGATTGGCAAAATTAATTGAAATTTAATATTTAATATTGATTAAACGATTAATTAGAGAATATTTATAAGTATATAGGAATATAAATTGAAAATAATATTGTTTAGATTATTTTGTTAAATAACAGATTCTTTCTAATAGGTATTGTTCAAAGTATAAATTCTAGTAATTATTTGTATTCCATTATAGTTAGACATTTTATCTTTTTAACAATAAGTTGTGTGAGAATCCTGTAGAATACAACTTCCCGCCATTCTCTATCGAGTTCTTCTTTCTTCCTTCTCACGGAAACGTTACCAGTTTTCTTTCTCTTATTTTTCTTTCTTCTTCGACTCTTCTTCCTCTTCTTCTTCGACTTCTTTTTATTTTTCTTTTTCTTTTTCTTTTTCCGTTTATTCTTTTTAGTTCGCTAGAGAGGATCATCCTCTATCGATGTTTATCCAATTTCTAAGAAATTACTAGGACGACCAGAAAAAAAGTATCGTTGAACTTTCATAAATTCAACAATAAGAAATTATTTTATATAAAAAGCAATTTTTATAAATTGTTCAATTTCCCAGAAGTATCGCACTGTTAAATAATTAAGGATTTCTCGTTTGATTGTTCTCAATATTTAATTTAAGTTCTTTATCAAAAAAAATCTAACAAATGTGTGCGTGTGTGTGCAATTCCAATTGAATCAGGTCTTGAATCAGGTCTTGAATCAGTTTGAATCTGATTAAATAAGAAAGATACATTTTGCGTGTATTTTTTTTTATCACAATCTCGTGCATGTTGTGTATCGTAACGCAAAACGTCACCTAGAAAATACGGTTGCACACGATTGTCGAGAAAAAAAATATTGACTCTTTTCCGTGTGCTGTTCTACTTTTACAAATGATTATATATATTATAAAAATAATATATATACACTCTATATACCTAGAAATATTTGTAATTTTTCTTTTTAAACATTAAAACCGTAGCGATACTTCGAACGTCCTTCGATTCTTCGAAATGATCGGAATATCAATGAATGCGTCATACGTTTTATTGTTTCGATATACAATGAGAACACTTGACACGACACTTTTATTTCTCATGTCTCGTATGATACTTTTTATTTGATAGATTCTTTGTCTTATAATACTAAGAATCGAAATAAAAGGGATATATAGAAGTATCATAGAAATAATGATCATAGATGTAATTTGCATACGATTAGAATATTTTGTTGTTGTATTTAACGACTATAATACCAAGTAACGGTAACCCTAATTTTCTATATCCCTAGAAAAATAAATACGTGATCTACTATAAAAACTAATCGAATATTAATTATATTAAAATATGAAAGCCTGGAATATATCATTCAAATAACAAAAATAAATTATTTTAGTTCGCGGGTTTTAATGAAAAAATTAAAAGCAATTAAAAACAATTGAAAACACAATAAAAAAAATTAAAAATGAAAACGAATCAATTGATTTTTCATTTAAATCCGTTGACCTATCGAAAAAAAAAAAAAGAAAGAAATGCCAGGAGTCCTACTTCCATCTTTAACTATACTCCTCCTTCTTTAACGGCTTCCATGCGAGAAAATAAATACCGGCACGAGAACTTACCGTTCTAGAAAGAGAACGAGGGAGGAGAATCGGATGTTCCGCTTTACGATTTGTCGAGGAAATGTGATGCCTCGAAATTCTGCATAAGCTTTTCCGCCTGTTAAATCCGCTCGAGGTTCACAAACCTGGAACGACTTTCTGTCTTTTACGTGTCCCTTTCCCTTTCCCTTCTTTTCGTTTCTCTTCGCGACACCTGCCTTTTTATCTTTTTTGTCATTTATGTTTCTCTCATTTTTCTCACATAAATTAAATTTACAAAAGAACGATATTAATACAATTTCAATTGTTAACTATTTTCATACGTTATTATTTGTTATTTTTTTTTTGTTTTTTTTTTTGTTTTGTTTGTAATTGATGTTTATAAGAGAATAAACCTTGACCAGTTTCCACCAATCAACTTCGGCCTTAACTTGACAAACGTTGCCACTGTAGTCTTTCATGATTCGATCATGTGACTAGCATAAATAAGATTCTCGGGCAGAAAACGTATACCTGATTAATATTAACGTAAGAACGGAAGGACCGTTACTAACCAGAAGAAGAACAAACAATATGACCACTATACTGGTCAAACAGTATAAAAAAATTTCAAGGATTTCATACTAGGATTTCTTTTTTGTTTCTCTATTAGAGTTTTTTTTCCTTTTTTGGTCGTTATTTCTCATCAAAGTTTTCCTATTATTTCAATTTGTTTTCATTGAAAATTATCGATCGACGTTTATAATTGTTTACACATATATTTCAATTTATTTTATTTAAATATAAAAAATATTCGGATCTAACAATAAATTCACAGTCGAATTTCGAACGCTCGCACGAATACACGTACGTACGTATAGCAAATAGATTTAATTATTATTATTCTTAATTATTGATCGATGTATATATTGTTTAACCATTTGATTTGAATTTAAACAAATTCGTTAATTATCGTTTACGAATAGTTTTACCTCGTTGTATCTTAGAAACGTGAATGATAACAAATGAACTATTTGTTCATGCGCTAGTTTGCATTTCTAAGTTAACCTTCCGCAATGCATTAAGATATTAGCTAATCGTATTCGTCGTATTTATGGAAGGTCGTTTTGTTTCAATACTTAATCATATGCAAACTTTGTGTTTGATTAAAATTCCAATGAAATTCATGTAATATCATTTCGATATGCGTATTATATGCACGTATTGTTGTATACGTTGCTCGCGACTCGTTGAAAAATGTTTTATTTATTTATTACAATATTATGGTATATGGTTTAAATTATATATCTATTTTATTTTTCATAATTAATGATCGATCTTTTTCGTTCGTTAATAATTAATACGAATTTATATTTGAAATAATTCGTAACATTTTTTACTTTGACAATTCATTAGTATTTTAGTACGTCAAATGTATTATACAAAATTTGTCATTTATTTTCAATGTAAAAAAAATTCTTTGACGATTAATTAAAACGACTGATGGAATAACGACATAGAAAAAAAAAGGAAAAAAAAAAAGAAAAGAAAGTGATTCCCATGAATGGAATGCATATTCATTCATTCTCGTTCTTTCAAACGAACGAACGATGCACGTGTTTTCTGTTCTTGTTTCTCGAGTGATCTCAACATATGCTAAAATCTTTCGTGCCAACTGTCGCTTCCTGCATATATCCACGTACCTTGAAATGTATTCCCGCGAGAAAGAAATCACTTTGGTTACGGTTCGGTTAGACTCGCGGTTGGTAACAAACTAAATCTCGTCTCTATACGATACTACAATACATACATGCATACACGCTTATGCAAGTTTCCAAATACATGCGATAGGGGGGTATTCCCTAATTCATATTCCGAAATAAAATTACAAATCTTTTAACTTTTTTTTATATATTTATTTCTTTTTCCAAGAAATCATATGATCATATGATTTTGTACGTATTTATTTCTTATCATTTTTCTTATTCTTTTTTTTATCTCTCTCTCTCTCTTTCTGAATCCCATAAATTTGTTCGTACATTGAAATGAAAAAACGAGGCTAGAGTTCTCGATCACGAGTCAAGAAAAAGAGGTGTTATGCATTTAGTGTCAATGAACTCTGACTTCTTCTACATCCACAGCACCCCTCTTTCTCTCTCTCTCTCTCTCTTTCTTTTCTTTTTCTTTTTCTTTACTTAGACAAAGCCCCCTCAACCCGCGTTACCTCTTCGTACTCCTCATCAACGGGGTCTTTACCACGAGGAAGGAAAAACTTGTAGCCTTAGATCGCAATTTTTCCGGCAAGAGTCTTCGATAAGTGGGGAGGATGTGTACAAGCTTGTCCGTTACTAACCGTGGGACATTGTATGCATAAGAGAGAAAGAGAAAGAGAAAGAATGAGAGAGGGTAGATAAGTTCATTTGAACAAGTATTTCCTCGATAAATTTTATCTCTATCCTCTTTCTTTTCTCTTATTTTATTTCTTCCATTTATTTATTTATTTCTTTACCCACACTTTTTAAAAGCAGTTGCTAGTTGTATGGTATTGCATTATTCGGTTACCGTTAACTCTTTTTAAAATATTTCAAAAATAACGCACACTGATTATTTTATATATATATATATTGTTTTTTTTTTTGAAGTTATACTTCTTTTGGAGCGTTTTGAAAAGTGAATTTAGATGCAACCGAAAAATCAACACCACGAAGTTGCCGAATATTTGCGATGCGCGGGCAAAGCGATTTCAAATTTACGACATGAAATAATTCGTAAATAAATAAATTAAATTGTACATATTAATTAAAACCTTTATTAATGGTATTTAATATCTTCATTTTATTTTATCATATTATCGTATTTTCGACAAATGTAGAGTATTATATTGGTACGCGAGATAATTATTTTTGAGGTTATTGAGGTTATGTTCGTTTTTTGGTACGTTAAAAAAGTATAACTTTTTACGTGCGTACATAAGTACACACCCCAGTTTTTTTTTATTATTTTGCCATATATATTGAAAAATTATTAGATTACTCGATAATAATTACTTTCATTCCCCAAAATTATATATAAATTCGAACGAATGTATTTAATTTATAATCATTATGAAAGTGTATACAAATAAGAAAGCATATAATTTACATTGCAATACTACAATACAAGTACGTGGTGTGGAACACACGTTTAATATAATAATTTATTCGAGCCTAACTTCTCTCTCTTTCTTTCTTTTTCTCTTTTGTGCATTGATACTAATATTCAAAGACCCCTTTGAAAGGAAACATTTGTTGGTTGAGAAAAGCAGACTTATTTACCAATTCTTCAGGCTTCCTTTTACTCAACTCGAATGAAATAAATATAACGAAAGAAGAACCCCCATCCATTAGGGGCTGAGGTTGCTCAGCTTGCTAACCGTCTATTCCACCCTCCCTTTTCTTTCCCTTTTACTTTCTCTCCCCCCTTTTTTTCAAATCTGCTTGACACTCTCTTTCTCTCTCTCTCTCTCTCTATCTCTACATTCTCGTTTCTTTTTTTTCTTCTACGTCACGTATTTTACCTACACACATTTTCCTTTCTTTTTTCTTTTTTTTTTCTTTCCCCTATCCATTTATCTCTCTCTCTCTCTCTCTCTCTCTCTCTCTCTCTCTCTCTCTTTCTCTCTTTTTCCCCTTTTGGTTCTTCTCTTCGAGTGGTATGGTGGTTTTCTCTGATCGGTAAAACGTAACATTCGTGTCGATATTTTGGACACGCCTTTAAAAGAGTGAACGAGGGAGGAAGAGGGTGGAGGAAGAGGGAGGAGGAGGAGGAGGAGGAGGAGGAGGAAAAGGTTTCCTGGCGGACGTTTTCATCCGGCAGACGTGCTTTACCGAGGTGAAAGGTCATATGTGGGAAAAAAATAAAAGAAAGATAGAAAGAGTAAGTTGTGTTATTAAACTGCATCACGTGTTGCCAATCTGTTTCGCTGGCAATCCAATTCCAGAAATGATCGTTTTAAACACCCCCTTTCGATATATTGAATTTCAATTTGAATTTTCTTTTATGATTTTAATATTAGGAGATTCGTTTTATTGTTAAACAAAATATTCATATAGTAGATATATAATATGTTTTTTAATTTTTTTTAATTTAATTTTAAATGAATTATTTTAATTAGTACATGTGTAGGGGTACCCCAATTGCATGTGTACGCATGCACGTTTTTTGAAATATTTTGATAAGTCTCCCCACCATACATAAGAAATAATTTTAAGTTATTTTTATTGAACATTCGATAATATAGATCAATCATCTATTTATCAAATAATTGTTAATCATTCGATATTAGAAAGTGCATTTATATTGTTAGTTGCAATTTATTCTTGATCATAAATAGATCGATTAAGAATATTAAAACTTGTACTAGGGGTAACGTCGTTTCACATAAAGACACACGTAGATATATACACTCACCATAAACTGTCATTTAAGTGTCACCGATCGTTATCTAATGGCTTCATTAATACGCAAATTACATAGTAACGTGCTTATGTGGTATATAATATAGACACATACAACACTATATCAGTATAGCAACTGCATACATATACATACATAAATACGATACGATAGGTGCGAATTTCTTAACACGGCTTTGAACGGAAAGTCATGGCGAAAAATAAATTCATCGTCGGCCATTCCCTAAGTGAACTTTCCCCGTTGGAATGTGGATATCACGTTCTTACCACAGGCCTCTCTTGTTCAAGTATTCAAATACTTAATACGATTGAAAATTATACTTATACAATTAATTTACGTTCTTTGTGTATTTTTAAAAAAGAAAAGAAAAAAAAATTAACAAAAATATAATTACATATGATTACGTCACATGTGTAGGTGATCTTGATATATATATATATATATATATAAATGATTTATAATTTAAATATTGAAAATAATTAATACATGAATAAATATATATATACTGTGAGTGTGATATATTTGTATGGTGACATATAATTATTATTTTAATCGTATAATTAAATATAATATGAATAATATAATTTATAAATGATTACACAAATCAAGAATTTTGATGTAAATTTAAATGAAAAAAAAAAAAAGAAATTTGTATAATCTAACAATTAATTTAACGTCTAATATATCATGCGTGTATGTGAAAAGAGGAAGAATATTATAAGATAGTATAGGATAGACATTAACATAAGTGTGTGTGTATGTGTGTATACGTGCTTGACGAAAATAGACACGTAGATCGGAGTAACGTGAGTTAGAAGAAGATAGAAAATGATGATAGAGATAGATAGATGATGGGTTAGAAGAGAAACAGTGCTCTTTGGCTACCGCAAATTCTCTCGGCCTAATATTTATTTCGCGACCATGTAACGTTCATCCATTTGCGGCAGGTCAGTGACGTTTCTTTTCTCTCTTTTTCTCTCTCTCTCTCTCTCTCTGTCACTTACTCTCTCTTTCTATCTATCTACCTATCTATCTATCTATGTATGTATTATCTATCTCTGTCTTTCTTACGGCCCACGTATAACGAAATGAACGAACAACCAACCGTCGGTGGTCTTTCGTGATTATCTGCCGGAAATAAACTAACCGAATGATCTGGACCTTCTTAACCATAAACTATATATTATGTCTCTCTCTCTCTCTCTCTTTCTCTCTCTCTCTCTCTCTCTCTCTCTCTCTCTTTGTCTTCCTTCCATAGTATTTTTTGTTTTATATTACTCGCTGCACAATCGTATTTTATACTTGCATTAGTTACTTTACGTTTCATTTTCATTTTCCGAATATCCTTCTGATTTTTGTTTTTTCTTCTCTTCCACGTGTGTGTTACGTTATTAATTCATGGGTATTGGTTTATTGCGATATAAGATGATTGGTAATCGAATAATTTTTGTTAATCGTAATTTAACGTGCACACACGCCGCGTTTAACTTTTTCATTTTATTAATTTATTTAACCGCGATGATTATATATATATATTATATATTTAGGATTTGTTCTTTCTTTTTGTTTTTTTTCTTTTTTGACAGGACTCTAATCTATAAAGAGATATTTCTTTCTTTTTTTTTGTTCTTTTCTTTTCTTTTCTTTTCGTTCATTCTTCGGAAGGAATAATAATGCAAAATAAAACCGGGCTAAAAAGTTTCTTTAAATTTACACACTCGATGAGAGAGAATGAGAGAGAGAGAGAACACGCAAGCACTTAACTTAACGCATCGACCTCGGATTTCCAAATATTTGCCCTCGCACACCGTCTGGAATTCTTACGAAAGAGAACGAGAACGCACGCGTTCGAAATTAAATGTTTTAGTTAATAGAACGTACGATTTGCTCCTTTTCATTTTTTCCTTTTCTTTTCTTTTTATTTTTTTCTTTGTTTCTTTTCTTCGAGATGGAAATGATATATACTAGACAGAAACGGAATGATGAAGAAGGGAACGAATAAATGTCTGGGCACGGAATTGAAAGATTTTCGGTTGAAATTACTCGTTAAGGATTACTCATACTTTTTTTTTTTTTTCTTCTACCACGTAAACGTACCTAATAACAGAACATTAATGCGTTTGTATGCGTGTATGATGTTCGTCGCGCGCCTCTGTATACATACGTGCATCCGTGTGTTACATTTTTAAGTGAATTAATCAAACTGGGTGATCGTTCTCGTGTTTTCTTTTTTCTTTTTTTTTTTTCTTATATAAGAGAGCGAGAAAGAAAGAAAGAAAGAATGAAAGAGTGGATGAGTAATCAGACAGTTTATATGAAAAAGAGTGTTCTTTGTGTGTGCTTGACCTTTATCAGTTTTCTCTTACGTTTAATTAGAATTAAAATTGATATGTGAGACAATTTAAAATACGATTGTAGGAAGTATGTCGCTTAATGTCTTATCGTTTTTCTAAAAAAAAAAGAAAAACAGATTATTTCTATTATTATTAATATTATATATCGGTCTTATCACACACATTCTGATATTAATATATACATATATATATATGTATGAAAAATAATAAGATATATATTATCCAGACAGTGTTATCACGATGATATACTATCGATATATCAAGATTATAATATACACAACGAACCAATCATGCACCAATAAAAATGTCACCTCGACGTATTATTAACCAGCATAATTTTACAAAATTAAAAGTGTACCCAACTAACGCGAAAGAAGATCCGAACATTATTTTTATGTCCCAAGGATCACGTCGAGTTTGTTACAGTTTCACATTGAACACCGTATGACAAATAATAGACCATCGAAAGGTAGAAAAGGATGAAAGGGTTAGGTAGTAGTAGTAGTAGTAGTACCACCTTTCGGTACCCTTCCTGCGGGTGCATTCAACCTGTCCCCGGAATTTAAAACCCCCCTGTGTGTGCGCAATAACCTCTTGGATGGCTCCTCGAGAAATCCAAGACTCGGTTGGCTCTCGTGAACTCGAGGAGCCCAGGAAAGGCCAAACCGGCGATGTAACGTTACACTGTTAAATCCCGTATGTAACGTTAGTCACGAGTACATTCTCTTTCTCATTTTCTTTCGGTCTTGTATAGGGTGGGACTCATTACCGGATGCGGACCAACCACAAGACGACAGGATCTATGCTGTCCTGAGTTCTTATCTCTCAGACTCATCACCTTTGTAATATCAATGTATTGTACAGTGTACCTATTTACTATCTCTTCATGTATTTTATATTATATTTTTTTTTTTGCTCTCTCTACGTTTATATTTTCGCGTGTTATTATTTAATGAAAGGGACTTTTTTTTCTTTTTTTTTTTATACGTGCTCGTGATTTTCTTACCGAAGTTCCTGAGATACAATTTTTAAATTAATTAAAAATAATTGTGTGTGTGTGTGTGTGTGTGACGCGCGCGTCTATTAAAAGAATTAATTAATTCTTTTTGAGTTATATAATTAATATAAATTAATAACGATAAAACATTTGAAATATGATTCATTTGTAATAGTTAATAAATGTGACGAGCCTATTATAATCGATTAGAAAAATGAAACAAAAATAACAATGATATATATTATAATACAAGCATGCAATTATTTCGAATAGATCAATTAATCATAATATTATTAATACAATTGCATAATAGAAATATAAATTAAACACACACACAGATTATATATATATATATATATATGAGATATATCTCACCTGTGTCTTGCCGCCAACATTTTTCTCTCGATTCGAATTATAATTCAAATTTGGCGTCCCGCCGTTTATCGACATACAATAAAATTGTCGTTGTTGTTATAGGTGGGTGATCGAGGAGGGGTGGGTAGGGGGATGGGGTAGTTAAGAACAAGCCGCTGAGTCTCGCGTTGTTTTGTTTCGAGAGCGACAGGGTGGGTTTTCTTTTGTCCTTTTTTTTCTTCTTCGACAAAACGTGTAACTAATGGAAATATTTAATGTAAGAGAAGAGAAGGAGATGAAAAATTGTAGAACCGTTCTTCGCAAGTTTGTACCGGCAACTGAAGCTCGTTCAGTGGTATCGCGACTCTCGGTCGCGAGGAACTCGGGCTCCTCTTCTTCTGCGCCTCCGAACGAACTGCATGCATTCCCTACGGTTAATCCATCTACGTACGTCTATTTATAAATGGCCGCATGCACGGCCACCGTGTTTCGGACGTTTATAGGATATGTCGACTCGGGAACAAACCGAATGAGGGGGGTTGGGAGAGTCAAAGGAGAGAAAGAGAGAGAGAGAGAGAGAGAAAGATAAAAACACTCGCTGGAATTATGATTCATCCGCGAAATTTCTGCATCTCAAAATTATATTTCCCCACGAGAAAAAAAAACAAAGTCATACCTATATATATATTTTTGTCTCCTTTTTCATTTTCCTTTTTTTTTCTTCTTTTTTTGACATTTTATTATTTTGTACGAATGTTACGGTCATAACCAAGACCGATATATCCGCCATTTTGGTTAACACGCGAGAGTACTTCCATTTGTGTTTTTGTTTTTTTGTTTAGATTCTCCCACGAGTATTTGAGAATTTTGATATTTTATTTTAGAGATCCGTCCTTTTTTAATATTACTTTTTATTTTTTCATTGTCACATATAAATAATTTCTATAAGACGTTTGTTAAATTTTATTTTATTTATTTATTTAATAATACAATGTGAAAGTGTTTTTGGATGAAAGTTATTTTCTAAATATTAGTCCACGTTTTCGAGAAACATATTGGAGTATTTTTATTTATAGAACGCGTTTGGTGACAGACAAGAGGAGAAGATAGAGAAAGAGAGAGAGAGAAAGAGAGAGAGAGAGTGTGTTTCATAGAGAATATTAGGGTGCATTAGAAGCGAGCGAGGGAGTATCGCGAGACTCCTCCGTAAGCTCGATTCTAAAAAGGAAGTCTATTTCCGGAAAAAAAAGGGGAGGAACTTGAAAATGTCTCCTCTCACTCTCTCTCTCTCTCTTTACGAACATACGCGTATCTTCTCTCGTTTTAGAAAGCAATCCTCCTAACATGTGTGCAATGTATGACGAAAATCTGTCTCTCTTTCTTACGATTAATGCTAGAGAATAGTAGTAGATTTACAATAATTTTCATACTAATTGTAAAACGAAATTTATTTGACGGATATAAAAATTTATAATATCTATTGAAACAATACAAGACACTATTTTTTCTCTTCCTCCTTTTTAAATTTACTTATTTATTTTTTTTAAAGTACCACCACCACCAGAGGTACGAGCGACAAGATACAAAATGAAGAATAAAACAGATGTTTTAATGTCATGTTAAAAACGGTTAAATTATATAGAGTTAATGTATTTCAATGTACCCTTATTTTCGGAAGCATCATCTTGTATTTTTAGAGATAAGTGTAAAATGGAAGATTTTTACTCTCCCTCTCTCTCTCTCTCTATCTCTCTTCTTTAGTTGTTATCTGAAAGTGGATGCATTTTGGACAGATAGTACGAGAAAGGATGTAAGGGGTCCAACATCCTACTCCCTAAGGATCTTCCAAAGTGCGTCCTTTTTTTTTGTAAACCGTACGAAGCCACATTTGAAATCTGGAATTTTAAGTGCGATCGTGTTTCTTTTGCATTTATTTCATCAACTCTTTTACCAAGTATTTTATTTTCATTCACTAGCACACCGTTCGTGAATAAAATTTTGAAAAATTTAACTCGTGTTAATTTTGCATCTCCAATTAAATTTTCTTATTAAATAATTTCACCAAATTGTGTGTGTGTCGCGTAACGAATATAATGTTAATATAATACCGATAGTGTGTGGATTAAAAATTAAACGATAAAATAATATTATATTTTTTTCATTTAAATGAGATTACATCACAAAATGAATAATTAACTTCGGCACGAATCACGATCCATACTATACGATCTATTACTAATCTTTTCGATCTATCGCTATCTCCTCCCTTTCTTCATTCGCTAGACATTAAATACCATATTACACGCATACACACACACACACGCAAAGCACAAAGTATTATATATAACGATGCTAACTCAGGCGAATTATGTTGCACTTTTCCACGCCGTTTGCTTCGAATTAATTCGAATCTGATAGGGAGAGTTTAAAACCAAAAAAATAACAAAAAGAAGTATATATTTTACAATTAGTATACTTAGTGTATTTATTAAATTATTTCCATAAAAATATGACTTTTGACTTTTTGAAAATGAGTCATTAGCGTGATCCGTCTGTGTGAGACAAATTATATCTCACTACCCCATTTTCTTTTTGTTTTCTTTTTACAAATCATCTCCTATATTCATCATCGTCGTCCTCATTATTATGGTGTTTATTTGATCAGATAAATGGGGTGGGGTTTGGTGAAGGGATCGAGTATAACAAAATAATTTTTATTTAAACGATTTTTTTCAATTTCTTAATCATTCTATCGTAATTATCGTATAATTATGGTGCGTGTTGGTTGGTTGGTCGAGGTGTTTTCCGGCCTACGCGTAGGACGTGAAGATGATCGACAGGGGCAGTTTCATGACTCGTATTTGATCCTATTTGAAAGTTAGCGTTTGTAATGAGGCGGTGGTACGGAACGAAACGAAACGAAACGAACGAACGAACGAACGAAATGCAAACGTAAACGCAAACGGACACATTAGCTTTTTTCGGTCTTTATATTCAGGCTGGAAGTGATTTCACGGTTCGAAAGACGTTTGCGTTGGGAGTCCAGACAGGATCTAGGCGAGGCATCCTGCCAACCCAGATAGACTATTTCTTTTCCTGATATATACTCCTTCCTTATTCGTTTATACATTTCTATGAACGTGCTTTTGTTGTGTGTGTGTGTGTGTATACATGTAGATATATTAAAATGCTACAACTTATTCTAACGAATCTACATTTTCTTTTATATTTTAATTCAGAAATTTCATTCGTTTTTTCTTTTTCTTTGAAGTGTTTAATTAAAAAAAAAAAAATATGTTACACAGTCGTACTTTATATTAGAAATATGATAAAAATATTGATAATATAATAAATAATTAATATAGAATATAAATTCTTGTGTGTGTGTGTGTGTGATGTGTAAGAATTACATAAGCATGAGACGCCTGTTCTCGTTGTAATTCAAAGTGAATGATTTCTTTCACAGGCCGATCAATTTCTTTCTCATGTTTTCTCAACAAACTAATTTTTCCCACCGTTCTCATCCTCGGGATGCGAGAAACAGATCGGATTCGAGAAGAGTGAAAAGGGGGCGGCGGGGAGGGGGGGGGAAAGAGAGAGATAGGATTATTAATAGATTTATAAGAGGAATCGCGTTGCGAGATATCATTCGAAATGTAAACAGGTCAAGATTCGATTCGATACAGACGAAAAAGAGATGGTAGAAAGAATCTCAGGATTTTTTTTTATCGTAAAATCGCAAGCGTGACACATTCGTCGTTCATTGGGTCGTGTCGATACTGGTCGGTAAGATTTTCTTTTTTTTTTTTTCTTTTTATTTATTTTGCGGGTACGTTTTGCTCGAACGAACAAGAATATAAAAGCAGGAGAAACGAGATGATCAAACTGTAAGAAAGAAAAATCCCATGGGACACGAGAAACGAACGAACGAACCGCACGTAAAATACGAGAACCTACTTTTACGGGTAACCATAACCCTTAGATGAAGGAGGGGTGGGGAGTGGGCTCGGAAGAAAAGGTGATCGATCCGAAGGAGGAAACTTTGGAGTTTCGAGGGTGAAGAAGAAGAAGAATAAGAAGAAGAAGAAGAAGATGATGATGATGATGAGTGGGACGGGGGATGAAAGTAGGGGGAATAGTGGGTGGGGGGAATATATATACTGGGATCGGTTGAAATTTCATCGTGTCGAGTGAAGACGAGGAGAAATCTTTTCTATCGCTCTCTCTCTCTCTCTCTCTCTTACTCGTTCTTTTTTTATTTTCTTTTATTTGTTAGGTTTATTCGAGTAGGATCATCTCATAACAATGGATATTTCCTTACACCTTGAAACAATGGTACTAACGTGAGAAGATAACAAAACATTTCGCATAGATTCATAGAGAAAGTATTTAAAAGTCATTTAATTTTTAAATTTGTATGTTTTCTTATATTTAAAAACATAATTATATTATATCTTGTGTAAGATTAACCCGTTGTCGCAAATGACGGCTATATAGCCGTCGTGCACATTTTAATTAATAAATGTTAATTGTTAATTATTGAATAATACATTAAAAAAAAGATACAGCATACCACAGACAGCATATCAATTGTATTTTTATGCGGTCTCGCATGCCCTATCGCTCCGAAGTAAAAAAAAAAGTGTGTGTTCTGAGCACGATCGTCAAATTAAAAGTGTGCGACAACGGGTTAATTATACATATTCATTATTTGATTAATATTGATAAAAATTGGAGTAACATTATATTTGAATGATTCCGTCCCGACTTCTCGGTCGTATTTAATAATGACGTTTGTGGTATCTATTTATATATAAATAAGATGTACGTTTATATATAAGCACGTGTGTTTAATGTCAATGGGATTATTGTAAGCATTCGAGATTAATAAGGAGGAGTAAGAGGAGTATAGTAACACAGTCGTTAACTGGCTTTCCATCAAAGACGACGATTGAAATTCTTAGGAAGCGTCACGTGCTTTCACTCCTCTTTCTCTCTCTCTCTCTTTCTCTGTGTTTTTATTATTTTTTTTTTATTTTTTGATATATTCCTTTTACTTTTATTATATCTTCTTATTTATGAACAATCGGTTATATTGTCTTATGTTAATTCATTTTATCGTTACTAACTTATATTTTACTTAGAACATTTTTCGATTATTTTTTTAAATTTACGATAATAACGCACAATGAAAATATTGAGATTAACATAAAATTTTCCTTGAAAAAATAATCCAATGTGAGTATCCTTTTCCTTAATAATAATTCATAAAAGTATGAATGAAAATAAATATTGAATTAAGTCACAAAAACGTAGTTTACAAAATGTCTTGAAGTGTCTCTTAGAAGATGTGTTCAAAGTTATTCGAGATTTATATTACTAACACGTACTACGTAAAGAAAGAAAGGAGAGGGAGTAAGAAAAGAGAGGGAGAGATAGAAAGAGAGAGAAACAAAAAAGTTTCCTTCCCCATTAATATTTTTTTTTTTTTCGCGTAATTTCGACTTCCCTTCAGGCATCATCGACATGTGCACCTTCTTGCACGCGTATCCGGTCCAGGCCTTCTTCTTCTTCTTCTTCTTCTTCTTCTCGCTCGTGCTCCATCGAAAAGACGAGCTAAATATAGAAGGAAGTTTTGGAAAGAAAAAGAAAAGAAAAGAAATGAAAAGAAAAAGGAAAGAAAGGGAAAGAAAAAAATATAGGAAAGTACGGAGTAGGAATCTTCTACGGTGTTTTTTTTTTTTTTTCTATTTTTTTCTTTTTTTTTGTTCTTTAGAAGCCCTTCTTATACTCGTACATGTGTTACGAGAACGAATAATAATAGTAGTAGTAGTAGTAGTAATAGTTGTGTTATAGCAAGTATATTAGTGTTGGTGTTGTTAAATACGTGTTCGAACATTCGACGAATTTACGAGCACGAGTACGAACCACGAGCACGAGCACGAACGATCGTGTTCAACTTTTAGGATATTAAACTTAATCGCTCTGTTCTTTCGAACTATAGTTTTCGTGCCGGAAATATGTTCGGATAGAAGGACGCCCGAAGGGGTCGGCGGGGGGGGGGGGTTGTTTCAACTTTTCGCTTTTTAGATAATTATTTTTCTGCATGGAGAACATAATAACACGTATATCTATCTATCTATATGTATGTATGTGTGGGTCTGCTCGCGTAGATTTTTTATTTCTTAGATTTTTCAGACTAAAGTGCGTAAACGATATTTATTTTGTTATAATTTTTGTCGTAAATAATACACACACCTCGGAGTATAATTCGATGATTTACTGTTCATCATTTTTTATATGTTTTATTATAACGATTTTGTAATTATTCAATTTTTGTGTTTGTTATGTTAGATTTATTTGAGAAGAAATGATTTGACGTACGCAATATTATATAAAATTTTAATTGAATAATATTAGTTTCCTTCTATCTCTTTTTTATTTCTATATATTTCTATTTAATAACAGCCAAACTTTCTCTCTATTTTTAGCCCAGTCACGATCACGATATTTCACATCCCCCCCTATAGCAATATAATCCCATATAAGGTATTCCTGCACGCGATTTTACGTTGATCAATACCAACCAATCACGACGAAGGTTGCTCAAAAATGACTCTTTTCGTTTCTTCTTGGTGACCGCACTCGCCAGGTGGAACGCGTCGGTAGCCACGTGTCTTTTTTTCCCGTAGAAATAGTTTGAATTAACAATAATAATAAAAAAAGAAAAAAAATCACCTTCTTCAAACCGTCGTACGATACTTGAACGTCTTCTCTCTCAAACGCGAACTAGTGTATAACCAGCAAAAAATAATACAATAAAATAAATATTTAAGGGATGATCGGACAATCGAATTGTCGGGGTGTCTCGTTTACGTTAGAAATAAACATGAATATGAAAATACTCGATTTATATGAATCCCCATTTAATTGCAGACAGGTCAGGGTGGTCATTGAAACCCCTCTATCCCCCCCTTACCCTTATATTATTTATTTATTTATTTTATTTTATTTTTTTTTTTGTAGCATCGCAGGGGGTAACTTTCGTACCATATTTAAAACGGGTATTAACTAATAGACTTTCGTTTGAATCAACTATAATAATTCTACGTTTAACACGCGCTTCCCATTACCGTTGAAAAATAAAATGCCACTTGGCAAGTTCGTTAAGCTATTGTGTGCATATGTATATGTGTGTGTGTATGGATACTTCAGATAGAATAGGGAAAGCTTATTCAACATTTTTTATTTATTTATCTAGATGTACCTGAATTATTTATCGTCAAAAAGTATGTTTAAATACGTTGAGATTAAACGACAGTGTTAGGGTGTTTTTTTTATTATTTTAATATTTCTTTTCGAAGAACGCGTTTCTCTTATATTTTTATTTTTAATATATTCCTATGATCATTTTAATTAAATTCCGTTATAAGATAGATAGGAGAAACGAGATTTGATATTTTAATTTGTGATATTTTATTTTATTTTATTTTATTTTATTTTATTTTATTTCATTTTATTTTATTTTATTTTATTTCATTTTATTTTATTTTATGGTATCGCGTATTGATGTTACGATGATTCGAATAGGGAAAGTATTGATTGGTTTAGTTAATATAAAGGATTATTGACAGCCGTCAATTCGTTCTTTCCAGGTGTAGTAGAACTGTTCTCGACGTAAATCGATAGTTCAGTTAATTCAATTGCGAGTTAGTAGCCATCCGTTTGATTATGCGTGTCTGACTGGGGTGATAGGTATAATCGGCCATGGAATACTTTACATTCTATGTATATGTAATATATGTATTACATGTATATATATAGACGTGTCAAATTATTTCTAGTCTCATCTTCATTATACTGCAATAGTTATAATTTAAAAAAAAATAGATGTATGCAAATAACAGATCATTTAGGGAACGTCCTTCTTTAAAATATACAAAATTTGAAACGTTAATGTTTTTGTGTGGAAATTATTTGAAGACAGCTGTAAGAAATTCAATAAATATCTGTAAAATCGTCTCGAGTGTAAAAGGGTTAATAATATTTTTGTATCGATGTAAAATGGTATAGAATTGTAACCAATGAACTGAATTCACACACACATTTTTGATGAAACACCAAAAATATAAACATAAATTAATTAAAAATATATTGCAAAGAAAAGAATAATATTCTACACATACATATGTAACAAACTTATTACAACGTTTATAATTTTCTTAATGTATAAAAAAAAAAAAAAAAGAAAAAGAAAAAAGGTGAAGTTATGCTCACGGGCGTCTGCTCTTATCTTTATGGGGTCTGTAAACTGGGGCTAACATGGGGGTGAGTTGTAGGAACCATATATACGGTTAATTACAACACACGCGATGTTTTCTAGAGGGTCTTCTAAGTAGTAGCTATATATAGTAGTAGTTTTGTATGTATATGGGGGTATATGAAGAATACAACATAGCAGCTGGTGCGTACTTTTAATGGCTGTCATCCCCATAGCCCCCACGGTCAGTTTCGATAATACTAACTAATACTCTTCTCTCTCTCTCTCTTCCCCCTTATAACATTTTTTTAGCATGGTCGGCACGATACCGTTAAATCGAAAAATCGACAAACTATTTCCCCATATCGATGGTGTTCCTTCCTCCTACGCGCTTCAATAATGGATTTCCGACCGTTACACCATCGAGAAATCCGATTAATGTTCGGTTAACTAATTGTGAGAAAATACGCAGTACGGGAAGCGATGCCAATAATAATTGTTTCGTTGCTATACTTGTGTGGGAATATTCCCACAGAAAACGCCGTATTTAAAAAGAATAAAATAAAACAAATCAACGGGGAAAAATAAAATTCAAACGGTTGGACGATTTCTTTTTTTTTACTTTTCTTTTTTTTTTTTTTATGCGCTACCCAAATAATTATTCAAATTGGTCGAATTTTATTACGAGATGAAACAATCTAATCGAATCGTTTAAAATTCATTTCGTTTGTTTTTTTTAAACACAATTATTATTATTTAGAAATATAATTTTATCATCGATCATCTTAATTTTATAATCGTATAAATAATGAATTTTGAATTGATTTAAAATAACACTTTGCAAATTTTTATTCTAATTACAAATTTGCTATATATTTATTTAATAGAAGGACAAAATGATTGTATCCAATGATAAAACTTACCAAGAATATTAATATTTCGATAAGATAAGGAAGATGTAATAAATAGTTCAACGACGACAGAACCCATGTTATTTCGTTGTCACCCCGTATGGTGGTATTCTCCTGTATTAACATGAAGACCACCATGGCACGCGACCAGGTGGGATCATGCGAGAGAATGTTCATTACAAAATGTGATACACTGTTTATTCTCTCTCTCTCTCTCTCTCTCTCTCTCTCGTCTGCTATATAATTTTCTCAAATGATTCTGTTTATTTTTTCTCTCGCTTTCCACGTGCTCTTTGCTATCCGATCATGCTATAACCTATTATTAAAATGATAGGAGATAATTATTACTCATGTTAGAGTCATAATAATCTTCATCCACGTGTCAAACTTTTACGATTACAATTTAACGGTAGCTCATTTATTTTCTTTCGGGCGATAATATAATGCTTAATTAAAATATATTATATATATTAATATATTTTATATTATTATTATTATTATATATATTATATATATATAATGCTTAATTAAAATATAATTAATTTTTTATATATACATTTAATTTTTATTTTAATAATGAATCTATATATATATATTTTTTTTTGTTTAATTTAATTTAATAATTCTTAATCGTCAAAATTCTTCTTATGGTTTAAGAGATTAGGATATAGGAGATTGGAATGAAAATAAAAAGATGAAAGGCAAAGGAAAAGAAAAACTTATAAAAGCATGTGTTTATTAATATTATTCTTTCGCATGTAACCTTAAACAACTAAATGACTAGAATTTGATTATAATTCTACTGCTGGTCAGAATATATGAACATGGCTTTCTCTCCTCCTCCTCCTCCTCCTCCTCCTCCTCCTCTTCCTCCATCCACTCCCACTACCCCGCCAACGCTTCTTTTCTTTTTCTTTTCTCTCTTTCTCTTACGCGGTAATATAAAATAGATAGATAGATAGATAGATTGATAGATTAGAATCTTTGGAGGTGCTGTATCGTTGCTCCTAATAACGTGGAACGAACAGTTTAACAGGCTTTCAGTGGATTATTTTCGTCTCCATTTTGAAAATTATTTTATACAACGAGAAAGCACGGATCGGCATAATACGTGTGTATAATGAAATAATTCATTTCAAATATATATATAATTACTACTATAATAATTGAATAATAATCTCTCGTACGAGACGATCAAAAATATCATTGATCGTCGAGAAAGAATAATATTGTTGTCGAATTTTTATGATTGTTCTTTGTTTTTTTTTTTTTTTTTTATTTATTTTCATCTAGCTGCCACGATCACGACTTTCATGATGGACGACGATCCACTTTAAACCTCCATTTAAAATCACGTTTCACTTTTTAATTAATTTTTTTGTTTTCTTTTGTTTCTTTTTTTCTTCTTTTTTTTTCTCTTTAACATAACATGTATATATATATATATATATCTATTTGTAGGTCTTTACGAAATGTATTATTTACAAAATTAATTATTTATAAAACTAAACAAAAAAATTGTTGTTAACGATAGGTTGAAAGTTAATTAACGAATAGCACTTAACGACACCAGCCAAAATTCTGGTTGAACGATAAAGAATAAATATACAAAATTTTAAATGATAATAATCATAAAGATAAAAGTAATAATAAGTAATAATTAATAATAATAATAATAATAATGATAATAATAATAATAATGTTGTTAATATTAATAGCGGTAATAGTAAAAAATAATAATAACAATAATAAGAATAATAGCAATTGGGATTGTCATTAGTAATGAACAGATAAATTATCTTCATTCGTGTTACAATCATTTGCAGTTCCAACGAATTAGAAATAATTATTGATTTTTATTTGAATTTTTTAATGGCTTCGTGGACTCCTTCGAGGACTTCGTTCCAAACCTTGTTGCTTCGTTATGTCACTCGATGATGTCAATGGCTTCTTACCACTTTCGCTACCTTTTCGGGAACGCCAGTAATCTGTAAAAAAACAAAAGAAAAACAAATAAAAACCATGAAAAGAAAACTAAATGAAATTATTTTTAATCATCGAATTATTCAATTAATTATATATAGGAATACGATTTTAAATTGATACAATATAATAAAAATACTCCTCGTATTAATTATTAACAGGTAGAGTAATTTATCCAATTAAAAAAAAAAAAAATAAAAGAAAAAGCACAAGTGCATACCGCAAGAAAAAAGAAGGAGAACAAAAATATCCTCGCTCAAACAAACAAATAAAAAAAGAAAAAAAAAAAAAAAAAAAAAAAAAAAAAAAAGAATAAATAAAAGGAAAGATAAAGAGAGTGGTTGGAATAACAAGTATATCTCGTAGGTCTTCTTCTTTTTCTTGGGCAATACAAGGCCCCCTAAGGGATTCGGCCCTTTCCCTTTTGTCGACGCATCAGGGACAGCTTATTACGTTGGCATACACAACACCTTAACTTCTTCTGTGTATCCAGATCGTCACGAAGTTTGTTGTGTATGCTATTTCTATGTATGCGCGTTTAGTATAGTGAAATAAGAAAAGAAAAGAAAAGAAAAGAAAAGAAAAAAGAAAAAGAAAAAAAAGAAGCCATGAAATTTTCACGACAATAGGATATTCGAAATAACGAACGTAGGGCACACCACCATAACGATGATGTGTCGGGTTTTTTTAGCATTGGGGAGATTTGGCAGGAACACAAAACGCGTCTTTTGACGTTTTCTTTCTTTCTTCGATCACAGGTAGTCGTCGTCGTCGTCGTCGTTGTCGTTGTCACCTGAACACTCAACCTTTACACCTTCTCTATACAAACGCTTCTTCCCTTACTTTTTTTTTGTTCTTTTTACTTTTTACCTTGACAGACAGGTGATCAAATTTTTCAAAAAAAAAAAAAAAAAAGAACCATACTTATAATCTTTCCTATCAATTTCTCTAACTTTACTTATACGTTAAACCGAATATTAATTGTTTATTTTTTTCTGTATTCAAGATCAATTTTTATAATGCAATCTAACCAATCGTATATCAATTCTCGTCAAATTAAATATGGACGATCCAAGATGGCGGGGGATTTATAAATGACAAGATGGATCGACAACGGTAATAAAAGAAAAGACAAAGTGAGGTTAGGTATGATTGGATTAAAAAAAAAAAACTAGATCCATTTGTTCTCTCCTTTTTTTATGTTTTCTTTTTTTGAAAAAAAAGATGAGAAAGCTACGTAATAAAGAGTAGAACGGTAAAGTAAGAGCCATATGTTCAGTAAGATCATCGTGGATCCTCTAGTAGTCTTCTCTTTCTTTCTTTATTTCTTTATTTCTCTTTTCGCATTGGTTGCTTCTTCTTCGCCATATGGTGTTCGCGAAACCGAGCTTTCTCAGTGGTTCAACTAAAGTTCATTCCTTCTCTTTCTCTCTCTCTCTCTCTCTCTCTCTCTCTCTCTCTCTCTCTCTTTCACATTTAACGCTGAAAGAGAGAAGAGAAAAAGATAGATAGATGTAATTCTGACCAGGATTTCATTTGTCAACATCTGTTTCCATGGTTGGGCCATGAGATTCTAATACTAGGAACCCCTCTTTAAGGAGTAAACCAATAAGAAGAGCAAGAATCCTTATCCACTCACTACTACCTGTCCATATGTTTTTAAGGTGGCCCCCATAAGTGATATTCCACCATAAAAATCTAGATCTTTCCCTCTCTCTCTCTCTCTCTTTGTTCCCTCAAACTCTTACATGTAAGAGATTGGAATAAGAAAATAAAAAAGAAAAGGAAGTTAGAAGGGAACAAAAAAATATATATATGTGTATGTATGTATGTAAGTATATAGGTGTGGGTATATCACATAAAGGTAATCCAAATCCTCCTACATACTTTTTCATACGAACTACGGATTTTTGCTATAGAAATTTGAACGGAAAGGTGAACACACACCGTAAAGCAGGTCTTCGCTTTTTTATTTTTCTTTCACTATAAATTTTCTTCTTTTCATTTTTCTTTTCTTTCTCTCTCCCTTTCTCTCACGCAAATCGTACAAAATTCTCCTCCCCTAGGGGATCTTGTGTACCGATATTTTTTTCTTTTTCCACGTGGTAAAAGATTTTAATTCACCGTTACTTTATTATCGTTAGGATTAACATGGATGAATGATATAGGTGTGTGTATTAATTGAAAATTTAACATTGTTCAATGAAATTCGTTAAAATGAATTGTGTCTCATAGGTAAATAATAAAAACTTGAAATAATTAAATCTGCCGAAATGGAAAGGGAAATAAAAAAAAAAAAGAAAAAGAAGAATAGAAATCTCTGTTTCTTTAAAAATTGTTACAAAGTCTTAACAGCAGAAGAAACGAATCGATGGATTGGTTAACCCTATAAGAAAGTTTTTTAATGGGGGTAGAGAAGGAGGAGGAGTAAGTTAGACGCGGAAACACTTGGGAAGAAAGAAAACAGATGGTGTACGACCTTCTTAAGGTCTCTGTGTGCCGGTTGCACCCGGTGTGTTTGTCCTGTGTGTGTGTGTTTGTGTTATAATGCATTTACTATATCGCGTGTTCTTCGCGGACTTGATTTAATCGTGGGAAAAAGAGGATCGGTACGAACCGATGCCACTGCCGGTGCAACTGCCGGTACCGGTGCCGGTGCCGGTGCTGTTCCTGTTGGTTGTGCACAGTTGCATTTACCTATTGATATTGCTACCGTTTCAACTTCTAAAGATTGAAACAGGTGTCTCCCTTAGGAAGAAAATAAAGAAGGAAAGAAATAAAAGAGAAGAAGGGTCCAAGAAGTGGTATTTTCTACCCCCCATGTGCACATTCACACGTACACGTTTATTTATTCTGAGTATGCGTTTCGTTTCGTTTAATTTAGTTTATAATTTGTAAAGAAAATAATATGTTGATCAAATTTATTTATTAACGAAGCATCAATAATTATTAATCTACCGTGACTGAGCTTAATAATTAACGATGATAACAGAGAAATCTTGCATAAGAAAAATAGACGACAAAGAAATATTGTGCAAGAGATTAAAAAAAAAGAATGAACGAAAGAAAAATAAAATAAAAGAAGTGCAAATTGCGATGACCCGGACTGGTGGAAGGAATTCCTCCTACTGATGCTTTTTGTCATTGGAATGTTTAGTATCTCTTGACGAGTATGTGTATTACGTATAAAAAGAAAACAAAAAAGAGAAAGCAAAAGGATTTAAAAAGAGAGAAAGAGTTATTTTTTTTGTCGATCCTTTTTCTTTTTTCCATTTGACATTTGGTGTGTTTGACTGCGGTAATAATATCCGTCTTGCATGAAAGCGTGTGAACGGTACATGTGCAGAAAGTCTGATGAGGGATCTCTTTTCTCCAGGCACCGAAAGTATTCAAGGAATGCGATAGTAAGTTCGTTTTACTCCTTGAAAACTGGGGCCCCTTTTCGATGAGTCATTTTCGAAGAGAGTTGAGTAAGAAAGAAAAAGGGTGAGAGAGAGAAAGAGAGAGAGAGAGAGAGAGAGAGAGAGAGAGATTGAGAGTTAGGGAGGTAGAGTAGGGAGAAAGATCCTACAGGTATGTATTTCACATCGCCCACCCATGAGTATAGATGACTCATATTTTAGAGAAAGAGGGAGAAAGAAAATGAGAGCGTGATTCATTCGACGAACAATTTCATGCGTTTCTTTTATCTCTCCAGGTAGTTCCTATCCAAACAGAATATTTCTCACGATTCAATCGTGTCCATTTTTTTCATCATCATTAACTTTACAACGCATGCACTCTAATAATACAATGTATAATAATGTAAAATAAGATTAGTGTTCAGTAATTCAATCACAATTGTAAACATGTATTGTGTATTTTTATCAATACTTTCATATACATACACATTTGTATTTTAATAATTATAAACAAACACTTGAAATATATTCATTTTATCACGAGCTAAAATTTTTAATATATAAATTACAAAAAAAAAAAAGAAAAAAGAAAGGGTAGAAATGATATTTGTTCGAAGATCAGAATACGAAGAACGAGAGAGAAAACGGTGTCGGCCTATATAGTCGACGAAAGATTTGGACTTTAGAAAGAGTTTCGAAACGATGCTGGTGATGATGCTTGCTGATGATGATGGGGATCGGGGCAAGGAGGGGAAGAAAGAACCATAGATCCCTCGGCGCGTAAGACGAGAAGCCAAAAAGAGAAAAAGGAAGAAGAGACATCAATAGTAGTAGTAGTAGTGTAGTAGTAGTAGTATTATGAGTAGTAGTAGTAGTAGTAGTAGTAGTAGTTTAGGAGTAGTAGTAGTTTAGGAGTAGTAGTAGTATTATTAGGAGTAGTAGTAGGAGTGGCAGGATGAGAAGAGGACGGGGATGAAAGGGGCATAGTAGTAGAAGTAGTAGTAAAAGAAGAATACCAAGAGGAAGAGGGGGAGGGGAAGGGGGATGGGGAGGAGGAGCAGAGGGAGAAGGAGAGAAGGCGGAAGAGACAAAGAGAGGAGTGTGCGAGGTTAGAATAAGAAAACAGGTCGGAGAGCCACGCGACCGGCCTGCGCTTGCGCGTTTGTTTCTCTTTTCCTTTTCCTCCCCGTCACTATCTCTTCTTTTTATTTTTTTTCTTCTTCTTCTTCTTCTCCTCTTTCTCTTCTATCCCCTCTACTCGCTGTTTCTCTTTCTCCCCCCCCCAACCCCTCCACATCGTCATACGAAGCAACGTTTCGTTTCCCGCCAAAAGTCCGCCACGAGACTCGCTGAGCGTCGCTTCCCGCCAAAAAGTTGCCCTTCCCCCCCCCCCCACCACTGGGCACGCATGCTCCGTCTTCTTTCCCGCCAAAAAATTGCCACGAGGCTTCTTCATTTCTTATCTAAATACTTTTATATCATCTTTTTTTTTCTTCTTCTACGTTATTATAATATAATTAATATTATTATTTTCTTTATATATAGTAGCGGACACTTTAATATTTGAACGAATAATCCCAACGAAATAGGTTTTAATAATTGTGATGCAATATATAATTGTGCAATGAAAAGAAATTTATGATATACCGTTTAGGTTTCCAAATGATAAAACATTTTAAACATATCTTGGCTAATTATAGTTGCCTTGTTAAGTAAAAATCTACTGTTTTTTCCCTCCTACTACGTTTTTTTTTCTTCTCCTTTTTCTTCTTCTTCCAAAGACATTCTCTTTTGCGTCAGAGTTGGAATATGTACGATGACTCGTTTGTCGTTGATATCATCCAATCGGGTGATGTTAAAAAAAGATAAAAAGAGAAAGGAAAAACGTCTGTAGAAAGGAAAGAAAGGGAGAAACAAGTAAATAACTAAAATAAATGGAGACATTTCTAACAGAAACGATTCGAACGTTAGACGTAGATAAAGTTTTCGAAAAAACGTAGATATGAAAGAGAGAGAGAGAAAGAGAGAGAGAAAAAAAAGATATTTGTCCTAAGATAAAATTTGGACACGCTCGTGTCCTCCATTAGCTCGAACCAGCGGGTCGCGTCTACCGTTTTACCAAAATCCTTCATCCTTTGAACAATCCTTAACCTTTTCTTTCTTTTCTTTAAGAAAACAAGATAAACAGGTATAGCTATTGGTCAAAGTACACATGCCATTAGGAAATAATATAGAAGAATAGTTAAATCTTATCGATAGATCTATTGAAAAGTCAAGACGTGATCGTATCGAAGCAATTAAACCGGACCCGTATCAATCGCAACTAAAAATATCCATTTCCCGCCAAATTGTATTTCTATCGAGAGTCATCATATTTTCGTGCGAATAATTTACATTTCGTCGTAAAATAAAACTATCTCACATATATATACATATTTATATGTTTTTTTCATTTGATTGTCGAACGAAACTTACCGTGAATATTGGTTTGCTTGGAATAAGGACTGGATCGTTTTTTCGGCGTATGCTCGTTATACGACCACCGGCAATCATTTTCTTTATTTTCGGAACACGGATCGATCCCCCATCTCCTGGTGAATCGTTTTCTCTCCGTATCCAAAGCCTCTTGCAACATCTCAGCGGTTTCCCGAGAATTTGGTGATCCGAATAAGCAACGGGATACACGAGACGATGCGTTGTAAGAAGAAGTAGCAGTAGCAGAAGCACCACCTCCGTTCCGGCCACCATTCATCGTCGTATTACTTGGTAACACAGTGAAGTGCACCTCGCGACAGATCGAAGTAGCCAACATCTCGTCCCCTTCTTTTATTTTCACTTGCTCGAGCGCGGGCTCTCTTCGTCGATTAAACGACGAGAGAGGGATAGATGTTGCTGTTGTTGCTGCTGCTGTTCCCGCCGCCGTTGCTACTGCTGTTGCTGCTGCTGCTGCTACTGTCGGTGATGACGGTGACGATGACGGTGACGATGATGATGAACTAACTCTTCGACATTTGAAAGATCCTCGAATTCGAGGACGTGGTCTAGGTTCGAAATGATCTTTTCTTATTTGATCCACGATTTCGGAATATTTAACTTATTCGTGCTACCACCAAAATGGCAGCTTGAAACTTTTCCCGCGCACTTCTGTCCGTCTGTCTCTGTCTCTCTCTCTCTCTCTCTCTACTCTCTTTCGTTCCCTCCCTTTTTATTTCTTCAATATTAATATATTTTTTTCCCCTTTTCTTTTTTTTTAATTCTTACGCAAATTTTGTTGGAGAAAGATCAAAATTTATCTTCTCTATCTTTCATTTGCAAATGTTGTATTAAAGTTCAAGGATCGTAATTTTTTTTTTTTTTCCTTCAAGATATCATAATCTCCTTTCTCTTTCTTTCATTTGCTAATTTTTATTCGAGTTGAAGTATCTCGTTTCTTTACCTTTCTTTCTTTCTGTCTTTCAAATAATCACCATATAATGATGATGCTGGTCTCTCGACAAATTTTCTTTCATTCGATGTCACTAAAATTTCTTTTATATATTATTTACGCGATTACGATTATTATCCTTCTTCGTTATATTTCTTGTAATATTTTGTCCAAAATTTCATAGAAAAATTTTGTTTGGATATATATCGCGTATGAAAATGATGTGGGGCCCGTAGAAAACGCGACGTCTATGCCGTTCGACGGTCGGACTCGTTCTGGTTGTTCGTTCGTAAAGAAACTACAGAGTGGTCTGGGCCTGAACTCAAGTTCTTCGCTGATGAGATGGTGTCGGCCAACGGTGTATGCATGTGCATGTATGTGTGTGTTTGCGTCGGTAGTGGTAGTAGTGGCAATGGTGATGGTGATGACGATGGCGATGGTGATTGTAATAATGACGATGGTGGTAGTGGTACTGTGCGATGATGGTACGATGGTGGTAGTGGTAGGATTTCAGGTTCGTCGTTAGAAGGTAGCAGGGAAAAGGCCTGAGGAGGAGAGTCCACGAGGAGAATCTGCCTTACACGTACGCCCCTCCACCGCTTACATCGGAGAATTCAAATCTGATTGGTGCGCGGGATTGGTTGCGCGGTAAAAATGGCGCGCGATTTACCCTCTTTCTCTTACTTATTGCTAACGGCTATCCTACTGTCTCTCTCTCTCTCTTTCTCTTTTTCTCTTTTTATTTTTTTTTCTTTCTTTCTTTCTCTCGGGCACTTTGTTGAACTGTGGGCCACGTTTCTTCATTCTACCTCTCTCTCTCTCTCTCACTCCCCCTCTTCTCCCCCTTGCCCCTCCCCCACCCTTTTATTTAGACGTTCACTGTATCTGCGCGCGCTCGCGTGTTTGTCTCTCTATCTCACATACGAGAAACATTTTTTTCTCTTATCCCTCTCTCTTTCTTTCTCATACAGTGGCTCCAACGGATTATGCTAAGCGATTTCGTTCGAGGAGGAGTACCATGGAAGAAGAAGAAGAAGAAGAAGAAGAAGAAGAAGAAGAAGAAGACGAAGAAGAAGAAGAAGAGAAAAGAAGAAGAAGAAGAAGGAGAAGAAGAAGAAGAAGGAAAAGAAGAAGAGGCTCGCGCCATAAAGCCTACCTTTTATTTCTTTTCTAAGTAGCATGACGTATAGAGCGATCACGAAGAGCACCGCAGTGTTCAACGTTTTGCCAATGTTCAGGGATAGTGTTTCGAATCGATAATTCTTGTTTAATGCATTTTCATTGTATTTCAATGCCCCCCCCACCCCACCCTCTCCTACCCCTCCCCCTTTATATTTTTTTCTTTTCTCGCGGGAGAAATCGTAGTTCGGAGAATTGAACTTATTGATTAATTGAATTATTTTTTGCTCGAAATAAAATTTCAATTAGAAATATTTGTCATTTTTTACGATTACATTTAGCAATACCGAGGATCGATTATTATTTGTCGAAATGTTTGTAATACATAAATCTATCTCGTATGTTAATACAATTTTTAGGCTCATAGATTTAAGAAAAAAAAAAAGAAAAAGAAAAAAAGAAAAGAAAAGAAAACAAACAAAATAATCCATAATTTAAAGTCAATCATTTTATATTCGTTCGACCAAAAGAAATTTCTCTTGGCAGGTGGAAGGGATTCAGCACGTGTACATGTGTATCTTCTTTATGTGTATGTATTAGAGTCAGAAAGAGAGAAAGAG
>NW_014569782.1:42785-45098 GCF_001313835.1 Polistes canadensis
GAAAGAGAGAAAGAGAGAAAGAGAGATACCGGGATGTAGTCTGACATTAAGCGACCACGAAAAACGGGGACCAATTATGGTGCTACGACGACGAGTGTCTTTTAAGTTCTCTCTACGCTTAATGTATACGCATATGTGCGTGCGTGTGTGTGTGTGTGTGTATTTGTGTGTTGGTTGCCAGGCACTGATTTACTTTTATTGCCGTCCTTCGTGTAACTTTCTGTCTCTTTCTCTTTCTCTTATTATTATCTTCCTTCTCTCATTTTTATTCTGTTCTCTCTTGTACATAATCTTGAGCGCGAGAGCATCGAAATTATTCCAACGAATGACCTTCGGGAAGCCTCACGAATATGGTGTGCGGCCTTTTTACAAACTCTATCTTTTCGTTAGATCTTGAAAAAAAAAAAAAAAAAAATAAGAAAACAAAACTATTGGATAATGTATTAATGAAAAATCGTTTAAAAAATATTCGTATTATATTATATCGCAGTTTTTGTGCAATTTGATATATTCCATCGATGCGGGGTTGGAAAATAAAAAGGGGTGAAATAAGTTGGAAAGAGTAACCGTATCGGTAAAGCAAAATGATGGGGGTAGATTTAACGGTTAGGAAAAGAAAAGTATCCTAGTCTAGTATGAGGACTTATTATATTGAAAGTTACAAGGGATGGGAGGGCTAATGCTAAGGGGTGAAAGATTGCATTGCGTTGCGTTGCGTGCATTTTGAGAAAAGTGGGCACACGTGTGTGCACGCGTGCAACACTCAGCATACACAGAGACAGGTTAATACCGTGACCGTCGTGGTCACTCTACCCTAACACGATCTTTATCGTTCAAACCTTTTCTCTCGTTCTTTTTTTTCTCTCTCTCTCTCTCTCTCTCTCGCTCTGTGATTTCATCTAATTTTGTAATACAATTTTTTTCGTTTCATTTGAAATTATTCTTTACAAATAATATCGTTGAAATAATTAATTATTAATGTATACACGAGGTTTTTCATTATTCATTTTTTCAATACATTTTATCTTTGAATATACTTTAAATAATCATTTAAATCTGGCAATAAAAATTCTCGAGTACGCAGCCAAGCAAATGTTCAATAAAAATGATAGATCACACATTCATAATCGTATCACCCTATCAATCATCCGAAAATGTCTACTCTCTCGTATGATCAATTATTATCAAAATATTAAATGATCCATCATCAGTCTGCTCAACAATCAGATAACATCCTCTTGTCAATTTATGCTCATATTATTATACATAAAACTTTAATCAAATCGATAATCAAGACTAATCTCTTTTTAATTATTTCATACTCTTATTCACAAATCTTTTGTTATATTTTTAATTTCCTGTAACATTTTTTCATTGAAAATATTTAATTTTTAAATATTTTATAAATATCGATCAAATAAAAAAATATATACCAATCATTATTTTATTTTGATAATATTAATCTAATGAAATTAATTAACCAATGTGGTTAAAATACTTTTATTCTGTTTTTTTTTTTTATTGGCACGAATGGGATTTGATTTAAAAAATCTTTTAATACAAATTTGTATTATTTAATTAATCATAGTCATTCTCGTTAAACCATTTAACAAATATGAGAACGTATATGTATCAATATCATCGTATCCATGAGGGGGATTATTTCATAGGAACAAATTTCTCCCCCACCGTGTGTCGTGTTCTCTCTCTTTCTCTCTCTCTCTCTTTTGCTAACTTATTTCCGGTGTGGAAGGAAAGCAAACGAGTGAAGCAGAGACCGGAACATAACACGGACGCGTTGTGTTCCTTTCCCGGGAACATTTCGCTGACGTCACGATGCGTATCAGCCGAAAAATAAAATGAAATAAAATAAAATAAAATAAAATAAAAAGAGAAGAAAAAAAGAAAAAGAATATATAAAAAGGCAAACAAAAATAAGACACAGAGGGTGGGAGGAGTGGGAGGGAAAACGATTCGCAGGGGTTCCCTCTCTTGTTCCTCTTCACCAGGATGTAGTTAATGTCCGAGCAGCAAGTTTTTTTTGAAGATTATTAGCTCTGCCTCACAACGATCATTTTCCAGACTTACGAACAACCTAATTGAAAAAGGAAATTCTCGTATATAAATTGATTACTTTTATTATTATTCGTTTGTTATATATATTCCAATGAATATTATATTATTTTTGTTTTTGGTTTTATAATTTAATTTGTTAACAAACAATTGATTCGTTTGTTGATTTTATCAAAGAAACGAATATTAAATATTATTCAGAAATTATTGAAAAATTAATTAAAAAAAAAAAAAAAAAAA
>NW_014569782.1:45184-50735 GCF_001313835.1 Polistes canadensis
ATATATATATATATGGGGAAAAGAGAAAGAAAAAATGTTGGTGTACTGGTACGAAAATTGGAAAGTTCAATTGACCCTTTCGGCAACCGACGGATCGAAAAAAGGAAGAAGTAGGAAAGAAGAATAAGAATAAGAATAAGAATAAGAAGAAGAAGAAACGAAAAGGAGCAGACAGACGCACCTGGCAACATGTGCGTTTGCGACGATGATCGAGAAGAAAGAAAGGAAGGAAGGTTCGAGAGAAGCCTTGTCGTCTTTACTTTCCACCAAAATCGTTCTTTCGTGCGTAACCATTTTGACTCTTACCTTTTATAAACGCGCGTACGTATACATAAATATTCCTTCCTTATTTTTTATGCAACTTCAATAGACGATATTTGTTGTTTAAGGTTGATTTACTATGTTATATATGAATCGTTCTGCTCTGTTACCTTCTTCCATCACTCAGGAAGCTTCATTATGTTCTCTTTTCAAAATTCTTCATACTTACTTGCAAAATATTCATCGAGGTGCATGCCTTTTTATCTCGCTTAATAATAAATATAATTAATAACGAGATAAAATCCTGCATATCTTACAAACATAGTTGGCTCGAAATCGTACATAGGAAAAAACTTATCGGACAACCTAATATATATTATATATATTATTATATATATATATATTATAGAATGCTAGCTTTTCATACATTGTCGGTAACACAATGTATATATGAGATAATGCAAGAATATATTATTTTTAGAGAAAATATTGTATTTATATATTTTAAAAAGAATGGAAGTGACAAGAGAAAGGTAACGTTTTGAAGACACCTGTATAATATCAGGAATATCTTGAAAGTGTTCTAAAGAAAACAAAGCTGGTTATGTTACCACGTGATATACCAAAAGATAGAAGATAGAGGAGGAAACATGGAATAGGGGAAACGAAAAAAACAAATAGAATGAAATCTCTCTCTTTCTCTTTCGCGTGAACAAACTCACCTTTTACATGGAAATATGATATAGAATATATGCCGGCTGTGTGTGGGTTGGTTGGTTGGTTGGTTGGTCATCATCTGTTCTCAAAGAGACACGCGCTGTTTGCACACATCTTTCTTCCTTTCTTTTATAAACTTCCTCCCGATAAGTGATATATTTATTGCACGTATACTTCGTATGCAGAATATTTGTCGTTCGAATTATGTTTACCCTTTTCTCTTTTTTGTTCTCCTTTGATTTAGGGATTGTATTAGGATTTCTTATGGAATTAATTATCTTTAATAATCTGTATAGAGATTTCGTCGTCTAATGTTTAACAAATGTTCGTGCATTTTTAAATGAATATTTCCAAAGTACATTTTACAACAACAACAACAACAAAAAAACAATCCATTATACGATTTCAAAGTAAAGAACATATTTTGATGAAACGTACGAACATTTGGTTCACCCTAATATAATCGTAAAACCAATCCCATTGAATTTCGAGTATTTTCTGTTAACCGCAGTTTGCAACATTTGGGGCCGAGTGTTGCAAGTTTCAACGAGCAAAACGTACCATTTCATTATTTTCAATCCTTTACCTTAGCGACCCTTTTTCTATTGAATAAACGTATGGTACAACGTGTGCGAGTATTATTGATCTTATTCGGTTTATTATTCGCCAAGAGATTTCTCAGATTCGTGGATAAAAGTAGAGATTTTGTATATTGTCTGGTTTCCATCCTTTTTTTCAATGACAATGTTCGAGATGAGAGAAAAGAAAAACGGGTGATGGGGAATACAGCATCAGCAGCATCAGCATCAGCAGCATCAGCATCAGCAGCAGCAGCATCAGCAGCAGCAACAGCAGCAGCTGGTAAATGTAGTCGATTACTATAAGAAGATGCAGATGCGCCTCTTAAAAAAGATCTTTCCAAAATGTCAAGAAATATAACTTTGACTTTGTTAACAAACAGCGTTCCAGTTTAAAATTACACTTTACCTTCTGTTTCTTTTCACGAATTTCATTCTTGATAGTTTTAACAATTCTTCTCGAGATGAACGAGACTAAATTCGATCGTTTCTACGATGATATTATTTCCATATCGTTCGTTTAAAAACTTAACATACACACACACACACAAAAATATAAGAAATATTTTTCTTTCAAAAAGAACAAGAAAAATGTCTAATTCTCTCGTACGTTGTTTTTGATTGAAATAGAAAATAGAAAAAATAAGAATAGAAAGGATGAAAAACATTTGTAAAAAATGGATAAGAGACCGTTAAAAATTCAATGCAGAGAGTGAGAGGAGGTTGAGGTAGGAGAGGAAGTGTTAGGTAAAGAGAAGAAGGAAGAACATAGCTATAAATACGTTCTCTTATTCGTGTTCTCTTTTTGACTAAAGATGAAAATAAGAGAAGAGACCAGACCAGCTGTTCTCTACCACCACCAGCACCACCATCACCAGCACCACCCTCACAGGGATGCTTATTCGGAAGATCCTTCGGGTGGTATTCGCCTATCTGAAGGAACTATCGTTGCGGAGGAGTTTTTCGATGAAGGTTTTTGGTTAAAAGGGCAGCTGTTAAGCTCACATAAAGAATAAGAGAATGATAGAAAATATGAAAAGATCACGGTCACGCCCACCACCAACTTATTGTTCATTTCATTTTATTTTTTTACGAAATATGTATATATAGATAATATTTGATTTTATTTATATTGACAAATATTTCAAATCGTATTTACAAATGTATGTTGAAAAATCACGAAGTGGTCAAAGTTGGTTGGTTGGTTGGTTGATTGGCTAGCACATCTATTAAAAATTGGTGGGTGAATAAGAAAAAGTAGAAAAAAATAGGCAGGATAGTCAGATTACAAGGGAACTTAATTAAATCGTAACGTACAGAAGCTTCTTAGAACCTTTCACGGATTATTTTTAACGGATGGCAGGCTTCCGGGGTACTCTTAAAAAACTTTTCAAATCTAAAGTGATCTCTATTTAAGAATTTTTCGGATTTCTTTTTTATTTTTAAAGGATTAGTATATTAGTAGTAGATAGTTTAAATAATTTGACAATTTCAAAGTAATCGAATAAAAATAAAGATAGAAATAGGTTCTCGTATTTCTTCGGTCTGATGTAAGAGAGAGAGAGAGAGAGAGAGAGATAGAAAAAAAAGAACAAAATCAGAAAGAGGAAGCGTTTTCGATTGATCGATCGATCGATCGATGGAAAGAAATTTGATTCGCGTTGAATCGTTCGGGCTTCCTTCCTTTCATTTTTTTCCGCAACGACATCCGTTAGTCGGTGGTGTCTTCGTGAATAAAAGAAAAAAATAAAAAGAAAAAAGAAAAAAAAAAAGGGAAATGAAGAATAGAAAAAGAATAAAAATAATAATAAGAATGAGAAAATAAATATAATGGAACGTAGGACTGACAATGCGAATATTGTTCATACAATTTCGAATTGAGAGGATGACTAGAAGAAGTTAAGATTTGGGATTAGGGTTGGTGGGGTGGGTTGGGGTAGGGTGTTGTGGGGGGATGTAAAAGAAGAAGAAGAAGAAGAAAAAAAATAGTCAACGTCTTGTTCCTTTTAAGTTGTTATTTTTTGTTTTCTTTTTTGCTCGTTCCTTCGTAAGACGTTCTCTCTCTCTCTCTCTCACTCTCTCTCTTTCTCTCTCGGATGTATGAGGGCGCAGATGGGATTGCGTTTAATGAAGTTTGGCCCGGCTTGCACCTGCCACTTTCGAGGTAGTATCTCGGACCAACGGCCGTTAGGTTGCCTCGAGCAGCCGCCAACAAATTGGCGGGAACTTGCTTCCCAGGATTCTCTTTCTTTCCTTTTCTTTTCTTTTCTTTTCTTTACTTTACTTTACTTTACTTTTTCAAACTTACGACGTAGCTTTAAAACATTTTACTTTTTTGGCCCATTGAAACAACAAAATTATAATCTTATTCCTAAATTATTTCCCCCTCCCCCCTTATTCGATTTCCTTTTTTCTTTTCCTTCTATTCTTTCAAATCTTTGCAAATTTGAAATATTTCGCGTTTACACGGTAATTATAAATATTTCCAATTTATACAGAGATAAAGTTCTTGAACACTTGTAAAAGAAAAAAAAAAACGAATGTTGTTTTATTTTTAATCAAGGTAGGAAAAAGAAAAAGAAGAAGAAGAAGATGAAATTAAAAGAGACAGAGAGAGAGAGAGAGAGAGAGAGAGAGAGAGAATAAATGTGAATTATTCGTTAGATCCGAGATTTTTTGTAACTTATAGAAGAAACGGTCGAATTCTTTTTCTGAGATGAAACAAATCGTTTTTTCTGTTTCTCTTTTTTTTTTTTTTTTTCGTTTTTTTTTTCTTGAAAGAAGATACGGAAACGCGTGACCGAACCTTCCGGGGCACGCGTGTGACAGATCACCTTTGTGTTTTCTTATTCTTAACAAATTTCATAATATTCGGAGAATATTTTTCCTTTTTTTTTTTTTGTCTCGCATAATGATGTACCATTGTAATATAGCAAATAATTTCTACAATTAGAATCACATTTGAATATAAATCGATTTTAATGAAAAGTAATTTCGTAATAAAAATAATCACGAAATGCTTCGCAATAAGCAAGGTGTTTCCAAGTGGTATTCCCACACCATAGAAATCCATAACACGTTATTTCGAATGTATGTAACATACCTGTGTACCTGCAAGGGAAGTAGGAAGAAGAAAAAGGACAATAGGGAAAAAAAAGGGGCCACTTGTCGCAGTGGTGGTAGTACGAAGGGCGCTATTATCCACCTTATAGATCCAATACCTTTTCTCTACCCCATAATTCATCGTAAGGAGCCTTATGGGGGATTATTTTCCGGACTTTTGCTATTCCTTCGGTCAGGGGAAAGATCTTGGAACAATTTTGAAGGAATATGGTTGCTTCGAGTACTATCGCTGAACTTTTAATGCCCTTTTAATTTATATTTAAAGATACGTTTAATTTTTTTAACAGCTAATCAATATTTTAATTAAATATAATATGTTTGTGTGTATATATTTATATAAGATTCTTGTCAAAAATGTATTCTCCAAATAATTTTCAATTAATTGTTTTTATTTATTTCGAAAAAACGAAACAAAACAATATCCCGATCAGTTTAATCAAGTTCCCACGAATGATGCACGTTAATTAATAAAAGATAAAATTCCGAACGTGACCAATTAGAGAAAGATAATCGTGAATTTCTCTCATAATTCATTCGGCAGATTGTACATACGCGATATTTCCTAAACAGGTGTTAAACGGGGGGAGTGTCTGTTATTTGATATGTTAGCAACGTTTGAAAATCATCATCGTCGTTCTCGTCATGATGCACGCAAGAATTTCGTTCCGGTGTCGTAAATTCGATCAAATGTGTGTTCCATTTTTATAAACTTATGCGATAGGGAGATTAATTTTTATTTTTAATTACAATTTTTATATATGAAAATATATTAATACGATATATATATATATATATATATATCGTATTAATATATTTTCATATATAAAAATTGTAATTAAAAATAAAAATTAATCTCCCTATCGCATAAGTTT
>NW_014569782.1:50767-53546 GCF_001313835.1 Polistes canadensis
ATATATATATATTATATATTATTGAAAATATTTTAATATTAATTGTAAGAATAAACAAAAGATAATACTGTATAGTGTTACACACACATTTATTCGTAATAATAATAATATTAAATTTTTTTTATTCCTATATATTCAATGAGTGAGAGGGTTACAAACTCTTCCTCCCCATCACACAATTGTCAATTTTAAAGTATTCATATTTACTTGTTATGCAAAATTTCAAAATTGTTCTACGCTAAAAAATATTTTAGAATTATTAAACATTCTAATTGATATATATTTGATTGCAAAATAGAATATTTTATCGTTAGAAAAGTATATAATTTGACATAAATGATAAGAAAATTGGTCTAACTAAAGTATCCACATCTCAATAAAGTAAATATTACAAAATATTCATACACACACGCACACGCATACAAACATAAAATAAATATATTTTTATAAATAAGTATGTTGATTTTGTGGCACTAATTTGCATTAAAAATGTAATGTTATTAAGTTTATAATAATTGGTCGACGTATTCTCGCGACAATCAATTTTCTTATCGTTTATGTCAATTTATATTTCCCTAACTATAATATATTCTTTTTTGCAATCGAATTTATATCAATTAGAAAGTTTAATAATCCTGAAATATATTTTCGCTTAGAAAGAATTTAGAAACATTTCTTTAAAAACAAATATGAATTCTTTACAGTTGACAATCGGAATGCGAATACTCTTGTGGGGGAGGGGGAGGGGTGGGGGGATGGTTACTCCTGTAAAAATCAATCAAAAAAACATTCCAATTTCACTACTAGTACTAATATTATGCAATAAAAAAAAATGTTATTTGACAAAAAATAAAGTAAAGAATGATCGACAATTTGTTTTCTAAATTCGCATTGAACACAATCTCCAATTTGTTCGCAATATTATATCGCACAATCTTGATCTCGTTAACAATTTGATTGAAAGAAATAACAACGTATCTTGACACGTGTCACACGAGCAAACATTATGCGATCGCGTTTTTCAATGTCTAAAAATGAATGTACTATTTATGAACACGCATATCAACGATTGAACCATTTCTATAATTAATAAAATTATCGAATTTTTGGTCACGCGTGTCCGCGCATAAATAATAATCATTTTGTTCTGTTTTTTTTTTTTTGGTTTGTTTTATTTTTTCTATTTTTCAAATTTTCTTTTCCTCCTCTTTTATGCAACTTCCGAACGAGCAGTCGTGTTCTTTCTTCGTCGCCAAATGATAAATCCAATGATACCGATCACTGCCAAAGCACCGATAACACCACCAACTATTGCACCAACGTTCGAAGTTGCAACACAATTTTCCTCTAAAAAAAGAAAAAGAAGACAATGAGAAATAATCGTTAAGATTATTTTACACAATCGAAAGAATAAAAGATAATAATTATAATTTGATATAGTACAATAATAACTCTATGATATTATTATTCTATTAGGTATTATATTATATAGAGTACATTTTTACATTTAATTTATGCGTGACCTTTTGAAAGTTAGTGAAACGTTTGTGAGAATTTTCCAACGGAATAATATCTTTGTATAATTAATTCTCATTATTATTTCATACAATCACAAATGTTAGAAGAAATATTCGTGCTCGTGAATAACGCTTACCTCTTTAGTTTCAATTTCAAGTGAAAGGGGAAAAAATTGATTGACCGAATAAATAAATGTGTTAATACGTTTCACGTAACTTTTGTCAACTTTTTGTCGAGTCAATATAATTTGTTTTTGAAATTAATTAAAAAACAAAAATAAAGAAATAATGAAAGTTATAATCCTTACCAGATCTCGAAGAGATATCGTTATTTTCTATGAAAGCTATCAAATTGACATCTTGGATCGATAATTCCATATTTTCGGTAGTAACGAAGGTTTGAACACCGCACACGTATTTACCATTCGCAGAAGTACTGAACAATGAAAGATTATTTTCGGTTGTCTGTGATATCTTGGAATCTATAAAATAAAAGATCAATCAGAATACTTCATTAATATTCGTCGGATGTTCAATTAATAATTATAATCGTTAACGCAACACTGACCTCTTGCATTTGGAAAATTTTCAGGGTCTAAAGTGATATTTACACTGATTTTATCAACCGCGTACGTAGAATCGGTCTTCTTGAATAAGAAAGAAACTTCATTTTCTTCGAGATCCAAATTGCTGAAAATTCTCCCATTTAAAAGGTTCTCAGAGGTAGACCAAATGAAATTCATAATAGAATTCGTGCTACCGCATGTACCGCTGATTGTTGCGTTAGATGGTACATCTATAGTTTTCTTTTCGACCTGTCAAATATTACATGTAAATGGATATGAGAGAAAGAAAGGGAGAAAGATACGTAACGAGAAGTCTACTTTCGATATATTAGATAGTCAAATATTTTATAGAAAATTTCTATTACGTAATTCCAATATTCGTCTAATATGAATTAAACGTTAACTAGTTTATCGAAATGTGTGTGTTTTCCTTTAATGTTATATATTATTATTAATAACTAATACCTTGTCGTCTTTTGTGTTGTACGATACGGTTATCGATATCTTCATTCTCGATAATATACATGTTTTATTTCCCTCAGTCAATCGGTTTGGATATTCCTCAATACTTGCAATGGTACTCGTACTTGGAGGTAATGTCGTTGTGCTTATGTCCGTTACAGTTGAATCCGTTGTGTTTGAGTCCGTTACAGTTGAATCCGTTGTGGATGATGTCGTTGTGTTTGAATCCGTTGT
>NW_014569782.1:54170-66125 GCF_001313835.1 Polistes canadensis
TCCGTTATGGTTTGTTTCGTTGTGGATTCATTGTCATTATTCCCTATTAAGAACAATTCAATAAATTCGGATTTTTAGTAAATATATTCGTTCATTCGTTCGCGACGATCACAATATTACTAAATCATTTTGAATGTATTAACGTTTCGTTCACCAATTAAGAAAATTCTCACCTCTTGCCATTGCGATCGCAAGTAGGATCACGTATAAATATCGCAGCTTCATGTTTTTAATATTTTTGTATCGTCGAGTCACTAAATTTCCTTATATAAATATCTCCTTTTTCCTTTCGTTTAAATAAATCTCTACACAAATTGATATTCACTATATGTTTAATAATGTGTCTCAGACAAAAAATCGATAAAATGAAAAAGTAAAGAGTTGTTGTTCTTTTAGGTAGGAGCACGATGAAGCGATTAATTTTGTAAAGCCTTTCTCCGTGGTTAATATAAACGATGGTGAGCTAATAAATGTCTACTACTAACCCCCGCCAACCAACCGTGTTCTCGTACTTTATCATTATATTTTTATCCGTACAAAGAGATAGGATATCTCCGTTATACGTAGCCGTTTAATACTTACCTTTTCTTCGCGGACGAATCGAATGATTTTTAAAATTGTTCTACATTTATTATTATATATATATATATATTCTCGGAAACTACTTGTAATATTTTCAATTAATTTTACACCTATAACTTTTTTTATCCCCGCGTTATCGATTTATCGTTAGACGACGACGTATTTAAATAAGGATACAAACAAACAAAAAAAAACAAACTAAATATATAAATAATTATTCTTTTAATATCTGTGTGTTAAATTTATAATTTGACTGCAAGTACAATCGCGGACAATTTAAACGAAAGATAATTACTATTAAAAATATCCTTGAAATTTTTCTGTAACACCTGGTACATATACATTTGCGTGTACGTATGCACGTTAGATTTCGTAAAAAAGTGAACTGACTCACGTTCAGTATGCTATCGATGTGATTATCGTGGTATGTTTATTGTCACCGATATGGATGCATCAATAATCGCGATGACAAGTATCGATTGACGTGAATTATTTGATCCTATCGAATAATTACAAAATAACACTCTCCTCGCTCACTTTCTTTTTTTCTCATGATTGTGTTTCGCTTTCTATGGAATTTTTATGAACAATCAGGGCGGAGGGGGCCAGGGGACAGGGGGAAGAAGATTTTATAAGAAGAAACGCGGTTACGGTTTTGTTTTAAGTAACGTCATTTTGTTCGCGTATGTAGGTGTGCATTTGCGAGTAATGTTAATCAATGAAAAAAAAAAAAGAAAAGAAAAAATACGAAAAGGAAGGGGGAAAAAAAAATGGATAACGAGCACGGGACGTATGGTTGCACGCGTATGTGACATTAGGTTGTCAACGTTAATGGGCTCCTAATGTACGTAGAACCCTTTAATTTGAATCATTGTTTTCAATGCAGCTGCCCCTAATTCGCGTTCTCTCGACGACATTTCAATCCGTGAAAGAAAATAATTCTAATAGCAAAAACACAAAATTTCTCTTCTCATTTTATATTTTTGTTAATAGTATGGAAATGGGAAACGGAATGGAATACAAGGGTAATTTCGACGAATACAATTTGAACATTTGTTATTGTATTTTTTTTAAATATTATTTTTTATAACTTTCCTTTTTTTTCCTTTAGGTGGTAAAAGTTTAAAACGTGAAATTTCAAACGTACGAATAAAGTTTGGTATTAAAAGGAATAGGGGGGAAAAAAATGCGAAAATTAAAAGAAAAAAAAAAAAGAAAAGAAAAGAAAAAAAAAGAAATCATAGAATTTTGATTCTAATGGTGGTGGTGGTGGTGGTGATGGTCTCTCGCTTTAACTTGGTCTCACAGAAGCGTGCTTGTTGGTGCATTAAAAGCTAAAGGATGAAAATCGATAATTATCTTTGATCAAATATCAGAAAGTAACTTTGCAAATAGACAACGTAATGGATATGATAGTAACACGATAATAGAATCGAACGAACGAACGAACGAGTTTCTCATTTCTGTTATATCTTCCTTTCTCTCTCTCTCTCTCTCTCTCTCTCTTTCTCTCTCTCTCTCTCTCTTTGTCTCTCTCTGTCGTTGTAATCTTGGCTTTGAAACAAATGACATAGTTAATACGTACCAGTGCAAAGAAAATAAAAGGAAATAAAAGAAAAAATAATGTTGTCATCGTTGCATTTCACGACTGATTATTGCATGATTCAAATCAAACACAATTAAACGCGTAGGCATTTTGTTGTTAATCGTTTAAGAGTCGTTAGAAAGAAGAAAAGAAAAAAATTATTTATCGATAACGAGTCAACATTTCTAACTTTTGATTGGTGGTTTAACTAAATTGAACATTTATATGGTTTTTCTTTTTCTTTTTTATATTTAAACAATTAATAAGATTACGTTGAATCGATAAGAAAATATTTATCGATCGTCGATTATCACCTGTTTATCACAAGTTCTCTTTCCTGTATTTATTGTTTCTTTTTTTCTTTTCTCTGTTTTTTTTTTCCTTTCCATTTTTTTTCTCAACATTAATTTCTAAAACCGTGCGTGATCTCACGCAATACGAGAATCGAAAGATATATATATATATATATATATATATGTATATAATCGTAAAATAGAAATAAATTACGAGAGAGAACTAAAAATACCACGCGCAATGCACTTTTGCATCAAAATTTATTTTTGTATTATTTGTTTAATAAAAAAGAAAAGAAAAAAGAAAAAAAAAGAAAAAGGAAACCGCTTATACTTTTCGTTAAACATTTAATAAACATTTTATTGATTGGGATTTTTGGATTACTCTTTTTGGGGTTTCCTCTTATGTCGTTTTTATTTTCAAATAATTGAAGTATCGCGAATATTATCGTTAATAAATTAATCGAACTGTTTGTAAAGTCTCGGGTTTCGTTCTTTCGTGTCATCTGTCGGTCGTTCGCACACCCTCGACAGATTGAAAGATAAATTTGATATGCGCCAAACCGATAATATCATCGTTTTCCTAGTCGTTGCAATCAATTCGTACGAATTATAATATATCCTAATAATATAACAAATATTTTTCATTTTAAAATATAATTCTCCATGTTTCATTAAATATATATTAAATAAACAATAATGGACCGTTTATTTTGAAAGTGGTGTAAGTCGATTTAAAACAAAAAAAAGAAAATGAAATATCACGTAATTTATACTTAATTTAATGTAAACTTTCTATTTATAACTAGTTAGTATTTAATTTCTTAAAAAATGTCAATGCTCTTCCATTTTATGAACTTTTGTAGATTATTTTATACCGCGAAAAAGTACTCTACGTGTAGCTAAAAGTGTGCACTTTAATTTAAAATAAAAATCGTTAAGATCCGTATGCTCTAAGTATAAAAAATATTTGCCGAAACTTTTCAAAAAAATTGCAAAAATGCACTATTTACAGCATTGCATTCTCTGACATTTTATGAACCTTTGCTAATTAATTTATAACTCAATAAGGTATTCTACGCGTAGACAAAAGAGTGCACTTTAATTTAATATAAAAATCATTAAAATCCATTTGCTAAAAGTATAAAAAATATTTACCGAAACTTTTCAACAAAATTGCAAAGATGCACAATTTACAGCATTGCATTCTCTGACATTTTCTAAACTTTACATGCTTAATTTATAACTCGATATGGTATTCTACTTGTAGACAAAAGAGAGATTTAATTTAATATACGAATCATTAAGATCCCCTTTTGGTATAAGTATAAAAAATATTAAAAATATATTCACACGGGACCAAATTGCAGTTTAATGTTAACTTGTAGAAAATGTATTGTTAAGTTAAAAATATTAGGTGTTATTCAAAATAAACGGTCCAATTATTAATCAATGAATTATAATAATCTTATATACGTACATCTCAATCGTACATTTCATTTAAAAACCCTATTAATATAACAATCAATCAATGTTATTGACTATGCCATTATAAACATGATATAATATTTTGTTAAATATGTGAAATGGTGGGGGGGGGGGGGGGAGGGCTAATATAATTATTAGATAAGTTCGTTAAAGTATACATTTCCTGTTTATAACATTTAACGTTAGAAATAGTAATAAATAGTGTGTCGAACGATTTCCTGACTCGTATGAAACGACTAGAACAGGAAATGAGAGCTAATTAATGTCTAAAACCTAACACTGATAGCCTATAATATATGTGAGTAACTATGGTTTACTATAATTCCCACCAAAATAAAAGTATTTCTATGGGTAGTATATATATAACGGGGTGGTTTGATAATAATATTTTATTAAAGAATTCCTGGAATTTTTTTTTAACCCCAAAATACTTGGACAAGAATTTTCGTCTATTTTATTTCTCTCTCTCTCTCTCTCTCTCTCTCTCTCTCTCTCTCCCTCAGTATAATATAAATAATGCATACATATATGTAGATATGCATGAACGTACTGATCGATCTGGATCATCGTGCAAAACTACGATCAGTCGTTGGGGAATAAATAAAGCGAGAAAACAAACCAAAATGTAAAGGAAAGAATGGAAAGAATTAACATAAATTGAACATTTTATGCGTCAGTTAAAAAAACTCCTCGCTTACGGCATTACCAATATTATTTTAAACGAAACAAATCTATATAAATGGCAAATAAAATAATATATTAATAACAATGAAAATTCGTTCGATCATATTACAAATATAATTATTATCAAATTATATAGTTTAATCATTTATTCGTACAATTTGTATAATCGTACAGAAATTATATTTCATAAGCAATTAAATAGAGTGAAAATTATATAGGGGAAAACAAAAATTATTAAAGATTTGCTTTTATTATTTACATATATATATTTAGTAATCTTTTACAAAAAAAGAAAAAAAAATAGCGGAGAACATACATACATACGTACCGTCGAACATCCGGAATTACTGAAACCGGTTTCCTACTCCAGGTGTTACACTTGCATCTTTTGCTTACCTTCTTTTGGCTCGCTTTTCTTATCTTTACAGTCGTGTAGAATATAAACAAATAAAAATGAACAAAACAAAAAAACAAATCAGATCGTTTACATACATTCGTATTGGATAAATTCTAAGAAAAAAAATGGAATGCATAAGAGAAGAAAGAGTCATTTTTCTTTTTTTACGTATAGGAGGGTTGAAAAATCTCGAGTCTGGGCGATGTTAAGGGAAAAGCGGGGTGGGGTGGGATGAGGGGGGGGGGGCGGTGTAAGAGGAGATTGTAATGAAATGATTTATTATTTTCATACGTTTGGTACACTAAACAAAAATATACGTAAAAACATGTATACTGCAAATGATTTCATTTTGTCATACTTTCATGTATGCCATTTTTTTTTTAATCATCTTCTCGTTCTTTCTTTCATTATATTTTAACCTGAATGAAAATTTCCATTTTCAATTACGTTCGGTACGAGTAACTCTCTCTCTCTCTCTCTTTCCTTCGGCGACCTGATTCGCGCGCGTGCTTCGATATTTTCTTTTTTTCTTCTTCTTTTTTTCTCCACTCATCGAGCAATCGCAACAATTTGCATTAATTTTCTACCATCCACCCCCGACCCCCACCCCACCCCAATCCCCAGGATGAAAGAAATATAACCGAGTCGCGTTAAATATTGAAAATGTGATTCTTTCTTTCTTTTTTTTTTTAAATTATTGAATTGACAATTAAGTGATTGCGGATTTTTTAAATAACAAGGCAAATTCCAAATTTTTCCTTACTTCAAAAATATAATTGTATTCTCGATTAGGTATTATTCGTTTTCGTCGGTGACCTATTGCCATCGTTCAGGCAGTCTCGTAATTCCACGTTCGTCAAAATTTTGCGATCTTTTCTATTAAACAAAAAAAACAAAAACTGAATTGAAAAAAAAAAACAAAATCCGCAATGACTTAGTTGCCAAGCCAATAATACGCTTAAACCTTTAAGCGTTGAATACTTTTAACCGAAGATTTTTTTCTACTATGAATAAAATAGTTTATTATTAATGTGACCACAGATATTCTAATAATAATAAATTATATTTAATAATTACAATTTTTCTTTTTTTTTCTAACAAAATATTATTTTCATCTGACAAGATATAACAAAAATATTGAATTATTTTATATTTACATTGATAAACACGCGTATCAATTTTTATCAAACGCATATATGCGTTCATAGCACTCAAAAAGGGTTAACCGCACTTAAGAAGAAAAATACGTTTATGGTAATATCGAATGCAAGGAAGTTTAAAATGAGCTGTTTTCCCATGAAAGCCATTAAAGTGCCGTGTGACGCGAAGTGAAGCGAGGAATCGGTCGCGCGTGCAAAGTTTAAATTTCGTTAATTCGATAGGTCACGATCGGGTGTCGAAGAAGACAAAAAAAATAACAAAAAAAAAAAAAAGAAGAAGAAGAAGAAGAACCTGGTAAAGGCCACGTGGACCATATGGTTCGCGTGCCCCCAGCATGGAAGTAATGGGCCATGGTTACATAAAGAAAACCTTCCTTCCCCCTTCTTGCCCCTCCTCCTCCTCCTCCTCCACCTCTTCTTCTTCTTCTACTTCAATTCACCCTTGTCATCTCGGTCATTTTCTTTTTCTTTTTTTTTTTTTGTTTTTTCATATCGACCGAGTTTTATTTTCCTTTTATCGACGCATCCGCATTCTTCCGAGAAAACAATATATGTCATAAAAGACTATTATATATAATCTATTTCTATCTCTCTCTCTCTCTCTCTCTCTCTCTCTCTCTCTCTCTGTTATCAAAATCTAATCTAATTCAATTGAACAGGATTCTACAAGTAGAATCATCGTCGATCGATATCGAACAATAATTGAGAGTTGATTCATTGCGATACTATCGGTAAAATATATATATTTATTTTTTTTTTTTCGTTCACTAACGAAATTGTTCGATATCGTTCGAGGCTTCGGTCATACATACCATTTCTTTTCTTTTCTTTTTTCTCCCCGAAGGAAAAAAAATTAAGGAAAAGAAAAAAAGGATGACAAGGAAGCGGAGGGCGKGGGGGGGGGGGTGAGGCGGAGGAAGCCTTTGCGGGGAGCAAAGGCACAACACGTGCCCATTTATGAAACGAACGAAATTTTTAATTAACCGGATGTATACGTAAGAGGAAGTATACCTTTTGAAGGATTTCTTCTATTTCTCGATGGTTGCACTTGTATGCTAAAAAAGAAAAACAAAAAAAAAGGGAGAGACCTTCGTAGTTCTAATATTTTATAAAAGAAAGAAAGAAAAAAGAAATAAAAAAGAAACTGATGTGTGTACTATTAATGTACGCACGTAAGAAGTTATACTTCTTTAGCGTATCAAAACGAACATAACCTCAATAACCCTCAAAAATAACTTCAATGTGCGCGCGCATCGTGAATATCGACAACTTCGTGGTGTCGATTTTTCCGATCGCATCTAACTTCACTTTCAAAAACGCGCCGAAAGAAGTATAACTTCCAAAATTAAAACAATTTAATTGTATCATTATTGTTATTAACATTAGTCAAGCTCCCCTTGCGGTCTCGGGGGAATAAGAATGAGCCGCAGTAATTCCTGCTTGTCGTAAAAGGCGACTAAAAGGGAAAACCCCGGGGAAAAAAAAAGAGAAAAAAAAAAGCTTTGCTTTCATTATTATTATTATTATTATTAAAGATTATTTGATTGCACTGTCATATTATTAACTCTTATCATATTAGAAATGTTTATTTCGAGAAATATCAGGTCTATTTCTCAAAATTCTTTATTTGCAAAAATGATTTTTCTAAGATTTAATAACTTGTATATACCAAAGCGATAACAACGACACGACGAGAAAAGAGAATATTCTCGATACAATCTTCTAGATAAGAATAATAAGATCAAGTTATAATCCGTAAATAATATCATATAACATCGTCTCTCGATTTTAATAGCCATGATTAATAATATAGCTGTCGTAATTGTCAAAAGGAACAAAATAAATATTGAAATAAATAATTAATGATTAATATAAAAGATTTTCATTTTTTCTTTTTTCTTATAAAACTATACCGTAGATTTTTGTTCAATATCTAAGCAAATCTTGTCGTCTCATTTTATTTTCAATAAATACAAAAGAATAAAATTCACGCGAATCGCGTATATATAAATAAAAATCTTGGATATAAAGGAGTACGATTAATTTTTAATTATTCCGATTTTTTATTGGGAAGAATAATTATTGTCCCTATCACGAACAGTTTATTGTTTTAATATAGAATGATTTATCTTTGCAATTACTCGCAGCATACCCTGTGTACGTCGAGAGCATACAATTATACAAGTTATTCACACTTATTACAAAAAAGTGAAAGATGGGTACGATAGGTTGCGCACAAAAAACGTAACGAGGTCATTCGATCACTAAATTTTACTCTTCATATTTTTTTCATACCGGGCCCCTTATATGAAAATCGATTCTTAAGGGATAAATTGCAAAAAAGATAAAAAAAAAATGTATAGGTCATTTTACTTTAAAAAGCTAAGTATACTCGCATGAATTCATGCTAACTCTAATGAAACACAAGATCCAAATTAATTAATATTCAAAGTAGTATAATAGAAATTTAATATTTTAAAGTTGGATAATAGATATGTAAAATTTTCAAAAATATATTACGAATTCGTAAGCAACATTATCAATGATGTATAAAGTGATATCTTATTAATCATTCTTTAGAAGGTAAGAGCTTATTATCTATCCATTGCAGCGATAATTTAAAAAAGAAACCTGTAAAAAAAATATTATTCGAAGACTGTAAAAATGCAATGAATGAATCAAATGCAATATTTTTTATACATCGCAACTTTAATTTCAACAATCTTGGATTAATCCCTGGTATTTATAAATTCATAAAAGTTATTGAAAAAACATTATAAAGCAGTTAGTTTCTGTATATTAAATGGTTTCTAAAACAGTTTTCTTACTTATAAAATATCGATCATCGGTAATAGTAGATTCCTATTTTTAAAATATCGACCGTTGTTAGTTGCAGTTTCTACTTTAATAATATTGATTGTCGGTAAACTTAATATAAAATATTACCTACGTAGAGTAAAATATAAATTAGAAATACAATATATTTTTAAGAAAAAATCAAGAAAAAATCAAACTCAACAATTAAGGAATCTTTACATGAAACATACGAACTTTTTTTCTATACGGCTGTGATAATTAAAAAAGTGTGTGTTTCATTTGTATTTTTAATTTGATCGGAAAAATAAGGGAAAGAAATGGGAAAATAAAAATTGCAGTGTTTATTTATGTTATAATATTGTACGATGCAAAATTGTTTGATGCAGTTTTCTAAACTGATAAAAGAAAAGAATACATTCAAATATATTTTATATCGTCTACTGAGCGTGGTGGTTTCAAAAAAACAAAAAACAAAAAATATATAAAATAGAGTTGCATTTAAATAAATTTGCAAAAGAATATGGAAAAACAATAAGCTTCGTTTTTTGTCTCGATAGAAAACCCCATTGACTTCGACATGGTTATTCCAAGTTGAAAGTGTCTCTCAGGAGAGAAAGCCGAGACTTAATCATTGAATTAAGAACGAAAAACCTTGATATTCGTTCCTCTCGAAGTTCGTTTGGTTGTTAACTCGCGTACATATAATTGGTAAAAAAGGCAAACTCAAAATTAGCAAGAAACAATTATATAGATATATTTTTTTAATTTTTTATACTTCTACTCATATATTCGTTTGTTTATGTATTTCCGTAAGCAAATTAAAACATATTCTATATGAGCCGTTTATTTTGAAAGTGGCATAAGTCACTTTTTCAAAAAAAACGAGTTAATGACAACACTAATTACAATTTAATGGTATCTTTTTATTTTCAATAAAAAATAAAAATAAAAAAAAAGTGACTTATGCCACTTTCAAAATAAACGGCTCATACAATACACGACATAATGAAAATTATTTTCTGTAATAATACAAAAGGAAAAAAAGAAGAAGGAAAAAATTAGGAATGAACGTTTATAAATCCATTATATTAAATGCATTATATTTTTTTAATTGTATTATTTGTGGAATAATTGTAATTTTATTAATAAAATAATTTATTTGGTCCTTCAAACGGAACACCTCTACCCCTTATCCTTCGATTCTCAGTAAGGGAAAAAATTTTCTCTCTCTCTCTCTCTCTCTCTCTCTCTCTCTCCCCCTCTCTCTCTCTTTCTATAGAGAATTGATTTATTCTCTGTTCCGATTTCTCGGAATTAAAACGCGTCAGGTATCGTAACTCTTTTCGTTCGTGTTATCGGCTCACAGATTGGGAACGGACAGAGACAGACAAACAGACGAACGAACGAACGAAAGAACGAACGAACGGATGAACCTACGCGAGTGCGAATTCTCCGCAGTTCAGATAGAAGTGATAATTCGACTCTCGAGATAAATTTATTTTTAGTGTCGAAACGAGGCTTTACGCTTACACGAACGAATACCCCTATGCAAAAATTCTCATCCGTGTGTGGCTGTGTGTGTGTGTGTGTGTATGTATGTCACATATGTGTGCACGTCTGTTCGTGAGCCTGGCGTCTATCTGTTTGAAAGAAAAAGAAAAGTGAAAGGAGAGAGAAAAAAGAAAAAAAAAGAAAAAATAAATTATTAGAAAATAATCGAAATAAAAAAATTATGGTAGAAGGAAAAACACGGAAGATGAATAAGAAAAAGGGATTGGGAAAAGCCTATAAGGATAAAATATGGAAGAACAAAGACAACTAGTTCTTTAACGATTCAATAAATTTATCATCATCTGGCTATTTACATCCAAATCGATAATCGATGACTTGACACAAACACATACACACACACATACGTTACATAGGCCTTACACGTGTATCTATATATTGTGTACAATACTGTATAAGATTTACATGAGCGTGTGTGTTATTCGTTAAAAAAGAATATTTCTTTATTGTTTGAATATATTCGTTTAATAAATAAATGTCGACGTTGCATCAGATTTTCGTATAAATTATTACTCGTTAAAAAGAAAAAAAGAAAAAAAAAGGGATAATAAGAAAAATAATTAAAAAAAAAAAAAGGAAATAGAACGATCTAATTAAAACGGAAGTCTCGGTCATCGTGGTCGTCGGTCTTTTCTTTTTCCGTTTCCTTTTTTTATCACTCCTGATTGTAAAATAAATAAACAAATGCACGCACGCATGCACGCATGCACGCATACAAGGGCATCGTGACTTTGAGATTGCGGTCGAGCCGTCAACCGAGCGGGGTCACCGTTTCCGTGATCGAACTGTTGTTTTGATTTTTCTTCCATCGTCATCTATTGCATCAAATACACGTATATTTATTATATATATATATATGTATGTATATCAAAAATACGCACGAATAACATAAGTAATACGGTATAAGAGAAATACTTTGAATTTGATCAAAAATTTTTATCCGTGATATCAAATTTTTATTATTTCACGCGACTGTGCAAAAAAATCAAAATCTACAGTGGTTTTTCATTTCTTTTTCTTTTTCTTTTCGAATATTTTCAAAGTGAAAATTCTTTTTGAAGGGTACCAAAAATACGAAGAAAATATCGATCGGGTAAGACTTTGCGAGAGATAAGAAATACTGACGTTCACCAGGTATAAACCATTTAAAATCCAATAATGTCTTCGATAGAAATGATTGTATAAATGTTTTACTTAGGTAAGAGAATAAAATATATAGGAAAAAAATTAAAATTCAAGGGAACACATCTTCAATTTATCACGCGTTTTATTTTATTAGATCTAACTCTACTTTTTAAAATCTTAAATCACCTTTCACATGAGTTATATCGCGAACGGTACATTATATAAATATTCTATATATAAATATTATATAATAAT
>NW_014569782.1:66581-71514 GCF_001313835.1 Polistes canadensis
TCTCTCTCTCTCTCTCTCTCTCTTTCGTCCGTTCGTTTTTTGGCATTGGCTTGCATGGCTCGTAATTTCGCGATATTATATAGCTCGATGAGTCACGAACTAGTGAATCTTTCGTTAATTTAATCGATTCGTAGACTAAAGAGAGAGAGAGAGAGAGAGAGAGAGAGAGATATATGTATATAGATCTCGCGTATTATTGATTTTAACAACAATAGAATAGAAAGGATTAGCTTGCTTACGTATATACGATTCCTATTTTATACTGCAAATAAATGAAATATTGCATAATAGAATGTGTATTAATCATCTGTGTGTGTGTGTTACTCTTATTAATATATATAAATAAATAATTAATTGTGATAATAAATTATAACGAATAGTTGAGAATTCTTCCAAAATCGTGTCGTCCTTTTTTTCCGGTTGTAACCATTACAACGGAAACCGTTGAGGATGCAGATAAAAAAAAATTCAACGTAAAATAAAACACAGTGGTTTTCTTTTTTCTATAGAAATATTTTGTTAAATATCTAATGAAATAGTTACAAAAAAATGATTATATATATATATGTACGACAGAATTAGTGGATATTAAAATATATGTAAGATTTATAGAGAGAGAAAAAAAAAATAAGAAATGAAAAAAGATGGAAAATGTTGGTAAGAGAGGGAGGGATATAGGAAAAGTTACGAGGAAGTGGAGGAAAAAAGAAACCGTTGCGATGATAATCACGGAGGGTGAAAAAGTCATGGGGGGAGATTAGGGGAGGGTGTTCCTATAAGAGAGAAAAAAGAAATAGGGTTTTATGCGTCTGAAAGTGAGCCGATCGGATTAAATTTTGCGACTTCCTTGGCGAAAAAGAAAAAAAAAGAGAAAGCAAAAAAAGAAAAGAAAAAAAGAGAAAAAGGGCAGGTGCAACTCGTTAATGAAGAAAATTGTTCTCGTGAGTGACGAACACGATTCGAGAAATCAAAGCAACGATGATAAAAGACAAAATATATTCGAGTTTGCGAAAAAAATAATAAAATGAAAATATTTAAATATTGTAAAATTGATTGTTTCATAACGGTCCAGAGTTTGTCATTATTTCTGAGAAACTTCTTTATCGTAAATTCGAAAATTTTTGTTCTCGATGAGTAGCAAGAGAGGGGAGGAGAGGTCCAGGGCCGCGAGAAAGGAGGTAAAACCAACCTTCGAGCGGAACGACTTTCAGAGTCCGCACACAAGTAATGTACTTTCACATTTGCAAGAGAGCGAAGCATTGAATCGCTGAAAACTCGTTTCGTATCGCCGGAAGGAAAAAAAAATATATATAGAAAAGAAAAAAAAAACACACGCAAGAAGAGAGGGGTTGGACCCGGAGAAAGATGGATGGAGAGTAACGAAGATGGAGAGAGAGAGAGAGAGAGAGAGAGAGAGAAAGAGAGAACAAAATTAAACAACGAGAGAAGAATAAAAATAATAAGAAAAGAAACAAACAATAAGAATTTTTGGGAGGGTTTCCTTTGGCTTCTATCACGCACACAACATTCATCGAAAAATTGGAAAATTAATTTAGAAATTTCTACGATCTATCTTTTTATCTTTATCTCTCTCTCTCTCTCTCTCTCTCTGGTTTTACAATTAGATTTCTAAACACGTATCGTCTAAACGTTTAGACCTTCGACCATTACGAATAGTTCAATGTCTAACGAACGATATTTTATCCGCTTTAAGATCATTTAAACTGTTATATGTGTTAAGCATCTGCCGAGAAAATGCTTACGTTTTCTAGATCCGCGTTACGATTGATTTTCAAAATGGCGTTGCCAATTCCTCACGGTACGCCATCTTTTTGGGACCTTTAAAGTTTATTATTAAATTCAGTAAATTCATTTTGTTAATTATTTTTCTATATTTGGTATTACGAAATAATTGCACGAGATACATAATTGTACATAAATAACATATTTGGAAGAATATAAATATAAATTATTATAATATATATATATATATGTATATTTTATATATTTTAAAAAGAAAAATGTATGAAAGTTGAAAGAAAGATGAAGGGAAGGAGATAAGGTTTAAACCTTTTATTGTTCAGGTATAGGTACTGTCATTGAGTAGAAAGCTCAAGATACGACAGCTGCATCAGCCCAAGCACAACTAATCCCAGTACTTTGATATTAAAAGGGTGGTCTCTATTCTTGTTTTCTCACAGGACACCCGATGGACAAATTCGACCCACTGACACTTTGTAAATTCTATACCTGTCGTTTTCTCGCTCTCTCTCTCTCTCTTTCTCTCTTTCTTTATCTTTCTTTTTATCGTATTTTTAAATGCTGCTATATAATTACCAAGCAACGAGGCTTTAGAATTGTTCGAAGGCGAGATCGAAAGTCTAACGGATGTGCACGAGTGAGTTTGTGGGTCTAAAAACCTAGTAGAACTTTGGTAATCATTTCTAACAACGTTCTAACATATTTACGCATTCTACTGATCATTATGACTATACGATTTTTAAAATTTCTCGCGAGATAGAAGAAATGAAATAAGAAAATTATGTCGGAGTTTTGTTCGATGGAAAATAAATAAAATATGTCAATGTAAAATGAAAGCACAAATTTTTTCACATTAAACGCAATCGTAAATGTTGTATCGCTTCGTTTGTTTGATTGCACGACGGCTCTCGAGTTTCTTTTATGAAAAATTGTCTGCGTTATAAGCGAAAACAAATAATTAAAAATAAAAATGAAAGAAAATAAAATCGGAGTTTCGAGGGCAAAATGGCGTCGCAAGGAAAAACAAGCAAGCAGATTTTTCCGAATACATATATCGAGGACGCTAACGTGCCAAGCAAAAGGGTGTGGAACGGTTTCTATTAATAATCGTGTTGCATCGTGTCCACACGTCGACCCGTCCAAGTTTTACGAACGGGCAGGATATTACCGACGAGCCAATGCAATTTCGTCACGATACAAATTCGTTTATGCATGTGTACCTTTCTATGCGCGTATCTGTAATTCGGATAAGTTACATTCACCTGGCTTCGTTGTAAAAAAAAAAAAATAAAAAAAACAACTTAAAAATGTTAGCCACGATCGATCTTGTAAAAAAGAAAAACGACAATTCTCGATTTTAAATCGATTTCACATAATTTTCGATTGACAATTTCTTCCAACCATTTGTATTGTTATTAATGTCATTCATTCACAAAAAACGAAAGGAAAATCCTTGACCAGTATTTCATTGTCATTGGTGAAAAGGGCCTTATGCCGTAAGGGTGAGAAGGAATTTAATTTCTTAACAAACCATCAAGACCCCTCCTCTCTTAGTCCCTTCGTCCTTTAGTACCGTTGTATCCTGTACCTACTACTATATACCATCGACAAAAGATAGAATAAGAAAGAACGAAAAAGTGAGCGGAAGGCAAATGGTTGAACCATTGTCAAAATTCTTCCTACCCTGTCATTATCGAACAGGTGTTAAAATGATTGTTGCTTTTTAAACTTTTCCAAGTCAATATCTTATAAAAATATATTATTTATTCGTACATACACACACACACACACACATAAAAGTATATAAGCATGCACATAAAAATATATAAAACAATTCGTTAATAACGTGACGAATGATCAAATAAAATATTTCAATTCGAATTTATAACATCAGCGCGAAAATTGCCGCCCCTTTTGACTGGACCAGTGACGTTACAGTTATAACCAGGGTCGTAAGTAGTATATGCAATACCCCTCGAGTACCGTTTTTGCAAACTGCACTGTATCTCTCAATCTCTTCCTTTCTCTTTGACTTTTCAAAAAATACAATAAAATGTATTGGTTGAAATCCAAATGCATTCGAATTTAAACGCTTATTTGTCATTCTCTTTCTCTCTCTTTGTTTCTCTTCTTTCTCAATCACGACGAGAGCAATCCATACGACCTGGAAATTGCGAAAAAGCGAGCTTTCGTATCCCTTTTTAGACGACACGAGTGCTACAAACGAAGATCCGGTTTCACTTGGCTTCGAGACAAGAGAGACAGAAAGAGAAAGAATGAATAAGAAAAAGAAAGAAAGAAAGAAATAGATGCAAAGCTTTCCGATTACAACGATCTAAATGACCGATCGCGTGTCCCTGGTTTTTTTAGGCTTGACTCTTTCTTTACATTTCAAATATCTCTTTTCTTTTTTTAGTTCGAAAGATGTTGTTTACGTTAACTGCTTGCACAAGGAAAAGAAATAGAAAGAGGGAGAAAAAGGGAGATTGAAAATAAAAAAGTCGGGTAAGTGGACTTATTTACTTCAGTTGGTTTAATGCTATTTTTATGATTTACAGAAAAACACTATACCAAGTTATTAATACATTATAATCTCTCTCTTTTTCTCTCTTTCTCTCTTCAATGAAAAATATATATAGAGGTATCCGAACCTTCTATCTTTCTGTTTTCCCTCTCTCTTGATCACTCCCAAATAAATGGCGCCAGGGAACGAACGCATACAAAGATACACGAATACGTTTCGCTCGTTGGTTGGTTCGTTCGCGTTCGTTTATAACCGTCCCGATATTTCATGAACGTTCTACTACATCATTTTCAGGGGAAAATCCAAGAGGGACTTCTCTTTGAAGGCAGGACGCGTTTGATCTCTCGAGGGAAAGCAAACGAAGCCAGAGTGAAATTACCTTGTCGTCGATCGGTGACGCATATCGAACGATAACCGAACGATAACCGAACGAACGAACTGATAGACGATCAACTTTAACAACTCTTTTTTTATAAATAACAAAAAGAAAATCTCATTTATTAAAAATTTAAGGGAAATTTTGAGAACAACAGGACAATAGAGTGATATAATTTTAAAGACCGTTCCCAACTGTGAATGATTTATCTACGTCTCTATATAGATCCTCATTCACTGACAATAAATTTTAGAAAAAAAAAAAAAAAAAAA
>NW_014569782.1:71549-95543 GCF_001313835.1 Polistes canadensis
AAAGCTTAACAGGACGTCTTGACGTGAAAGTCGTCCTTTTTCTTTCGCATAATTAAGTTTCTATTTGATCATTCATTCAGGTATAAAAAAAGAAAAATGAAAAAACGTAAAGAAAAGAAAAATAAAAAAGTACGAATATCGGAGACATTTGCGATAGATACGTACCTGATAAATTGATGAGTGGTGAGCACGCAGACGGTTTTGCAGAGCCGATTAACGACGAACGTTAGCGAAGGCTGCCGAATGTCGCGCAATACTCGGCAGTCTACGCCGAGCGATCTCCCGGTTAATATCGCGTTCGCGAGTGGTAAGAAAACGAAGGGAAGAAAAGAAGAATGAGAAGGAAAGAAGGAAGGAAAGAAGAAGAAGAAGAAAGAAAGAAGGAGGATAAGAATTAATTGAATAAACAACGATAATTGTAACTAACGTATAGCAAGAATATATATATATATATATATAAACGATATCAATTAATAATCAAATGAAATGAAATAAATAAGTGAAACGTATGCCGCTTACAGAAGTGGAAAGAAAAACATAAAGTAACAAGGGTATGTTTTATGTCGAATCACATTACTTACAGGAATAGAATCATTTTGGATATTAGTTTGTTAATAAATTAACAAGGACGATAGCGTGTGCGACTGCGTGTGTATAATGTACGCGTATGTGTGTTAAGAAGAAGGAGAAATCGTCTCCTCTTTCTCTCTAGTAGAAAACTTATTCTCGAAAAGAGAGGTTAGGAGTTGGTATTATGAACGTGAGAAGAACGGTAAAGTGTTGTGCGAGAAAGTGGCGAAAAGTGTGAGGACGAGAGAAGAGGTGGTGACGAAGGTGGCGGTCGAGGAGGAGGAAGAAGAAGAAGAAGAAGAAGAAGAAGAGGAAAACGAAGACGAGAGAGAGAAACAGACTAATAACAGGGACGAGGAGGAAGAAAAAGAAGAAGAGGAAGAACGTGTTGGTAGTGGTCGGTGACACAGAGAAGAAGAAGAAGAAAAAGAATAAATATAAGAATAAGAGAAACTGTGTGGTGCAGCAAGCATAACGTTGGCAATTCCAATGCTATTCTATTAACATTTTTAATAGCAGTGGAAATAATAATAGTTGATACAAATAATATATACTGACAATAAATAGTTAAAGGGGGGGTTATATGTCAGTGTGCGTTGTTTATCGTACGTGGCATTGAGTGTCGTGCTGTCAAAAAGAGAATAATCAAGAAGAAAAGCAGTTAACCAATATTACATCCGTAACACAACAGCAGCAGAAGTTTTAGCAAGAGGAAAAGAAGAAGAAGAAGAAGAAGGCTAGTGGTGTTGTGTTCCGTGTGCTGTTATTGCGTGTGGCGGCGAAGCGTGCGTCAGAAAAGTCTTGGACACGTATTTTTCGTTGTGTGTGCGCGTCAACCATCTCTCTCCCCCTTTCTCTCTCTCTCTCTCTCTCTCTCTCTTTGGTGTATCACATATAGGGGCAGCCGGGCAGGCGCGTTACTTGTGTTCCGCGTCTCTACACTACCTTTGGTTAAAAAGAGAGAGATAATATTCCTCACCAACACACTAATACACTGATACAGTGCCTATCTTCTCTTCTTCCTCCTCTCTCACCGCAGACAGCCACATCCACCCGTTGTCCTCTCTCTCTCTCTCTCTCTCTTTTCCTCTCTTTCTCTCTTTCTCTCTCTATCTGTCTGCTGTCTCTCTCTCTCTCTCTCTCTCTTTCTCCCCGTCTCCTCTCTCTCTCTCTCTCTGTCTCGTTTGTTCGTCGTTCTATCGCACGCTCTGGGGCCACCGCACCGAAGGCACCGAGCCAGGCCACCAGGCGGTACGCAAGATGGCTGTGTGTCGCTAACGAGAGCCCAAAGAGAAACCGGAACGCGAAAAACGAGGAGCCGGGAATAAACGGAACATGCGGCTACAAGATCCTCGGGCCCGTCCCTGAACGAGAGACCCTGGCCAAAAAGCAGATAGGTAAGTCTACTTTTCTTTTATTTAATCCTCTTTTATTTAATATACCTTTTTCTCTACCTGTATTTATTTGTTTCCTAACCCTTTCTATTCGTTTTATCATTTCCCGGTTACCCCCTCCTCTCTCTCTCTCTCTCAATCTTTTTTATCCTTCTCCTATTTATCTATCTATCTTTATTTCTTGTGTGATAGAGGCCATAGAAAGAACCTAACCTCTCTATCTCTCTCTCTCTCTCTTTCTCTCTGTCTCGCGGTTTCTCTAAACGTCACTCCAGGAAAAACACAGTACTCTCGTGAAAAAAAATTCGCTACGATCTTTCTCTTTCTTTCTTTCTCTTTCTCTACTTTAATATATATATATCTCTCTCTTTTTCTTTCTTTTTCTCTCTTTCTGTCTCTCTTTCATATATGCCGGTAATATGTCTCTCTTGCTCTATATATGTGTGTATTAGTAAAACGTAAACAAGTCGCAAAATGATTATTTCTCTCTTTTTCTCGATGACGTACGTGACTACCTCGTGCCCCGACTTTGCAACGAAGGAAAGAACGAACGGTTTCTTAAGATGTAATAATACAGTACGTTATACGTCGCGTAGTCTATCTCTCTCTCTCTCTCTTTCTTTTGCATTGTCATTCCAGGCAACATTTTGGTGTGTGTCGCGTGTTCCCGTTCGTCGTCGTCGTCGTCGTCGGCGTCGGCGTCGTCGTCGTGGCCACACACTTTTACTCGTGCCAGGCTCCGTTCCGTCGATCGAATCCCAGCAGTATAATCTCTCTCGATTACATGGCAAAAAGTATCTACGTAGACAACACACTGACAGATCCAACATACGAACGAACGATGACGTGGGTGAAGGAGAAAAGAAAGGGAAAGATAGAATTGTAGATAAAAGATTGTAGATTACTAACGATTTGATATTAATATCTTACGATTAGATACAAATTCTAAAAAAAAAAAGAATAAAATACACATTGCATTAGTGTTTTCATGAGAAATATAATAAAAATAAATATAAAGTAGATTAAAATATATGTCAAATCGATATATTTAATATTTTCAATAGAAATTCAAATAGAAAACAAATTGCATTTGTTACCATTAGAGATAAATGAATATTGATAATAATAATATCTTAGACTCGATGTTTAAATAAACATTTTGAATTCATATAGAAATGTATAAGTTAAATAATGGTAGTCATAGAAATTCAAGAACACACGTTGAATTAATTACCATGAGATACGAATAAAATATAGATAGATTAAAAATGAATAAGTTAGACTGAAATAGCTATTGTATATTTAATGTTGAAGTTAAAGAAACATGTTGATTTTGTAAGAAAAATTTCTGAGAATAAATAAATGAGATAATTAGATTCAGCGGGAGGAGGTGGACCGACTTAGGTAGAGAGAGATGAAGTTAGACAGAGCCTGGGATCCTAGAATTCGTCGATTTCGCCGATGTGTGTAATATATATATATATATATCTATATATCTAACTATATAGATATAGATAGATAGATAGATGGAGAGGAACGAAACTCGTGCAGAGTGCTCAAACACTGTCTCTGGCAGCCGGAAATTTCCATCGAAAGTACGACGATGAGATCGAAGCTACGTATGCGTTGTTCCTGTCTTTCTGAGTTATTTGTGTGTGTGTATATATATATATATATTATGAGATACGTGGAACTCGAACGTTTTACGCGTCGCGTATTCTACTATTAAATTTATATATAATATGTCAAAAAAAAAAAGAGAGAGAGAGAGAGGAAAGTTAGAAACTTATTGGAAAATATTTGAGTTGTGCTTTTAAATGTTTCCCCGGACGAAAAACTTCCCAAAGATATTTTTGTGGAATAACAACAATAAAGAAAAAAGGGAATTTTATTATGCATCTATCTTCCGTTTTCTTTCATCCGTTTCTTTTCTACGATGAAATTCATTGTACTTAATCATAATATTCTCTTAATCTTCTTGTACCTTCCCTTTTCCCGTAGAGTCCCATATTGTGTGCCAGTTAGAAATCATCCTTGGTTAGCGTGAACTTTTATTTGAAAATCCTTCGAGACGTTATATTCATTATCGGTGCATATGTTTCGTTGCATAGAAAAATCACGGTTAGGTCAACCATTGAAGAAAATAAATCAATTTCCAACATCTTTTTTTTTTATTCGAACGATTTCTTAGAAATTTCGTTAGAGAATTTTGCTTTTTTTTTTTTTTTTTTTTCTTATTCTTCCCCTTCCCTTTTTTCCCCTTCTTATTTTCCCCCGTATTTCTTTCTTTCTACTTTCTGATGGATACGCATCTTCAATGCCTCCAGTTTGCTTTTTTTCTTCTTTAAGGATCCAAAGGAAGGCCAAGAGAGAGAGAGAGTGGGTGAGATGCTTGTCACGAGTAAATTCTCTGTAGTATTCGTCTTCTTTTTCGTCCTCGTGGTCGTCGTACTCTCGGAATGGGAAAGGAGAGACGCAGGAAAGTTTTCTGATCGTGACTGACCGTACATGTCGTCGTCGTCATTGTCGTCATTATCGTCATTGTCGTCATTGTCCATCGTACATGTGAACTTTCTCACGGAAAAGAGAGTTTAACGAAGATTAAAAAGCTAAATAATTTACAACGTCTTTAACCTACCAACATCGTCATCGTCATCACCACCGTCAACTTGGTCATCGTCATCGTCATCGTCATCATCATCATTATCATCATTATCATCATTATATTCATCATAATTATCATCGATGAATTCGTCGAGGACAGTACACCTCTTCGTTATTTGTATTCACCTTCGAGGATCTTTCTTCTTGCTCCTCAACTTCGAAGAATCGTGATCGTGATTGGAAAATACGATATGCATCCTTACGATTTTATTGGACGAACGAATGCTACTTTTCGTAGACGAGGATAGCGTTAGAGACGGATGCGAAAGAATTTTCTTGAGGAACTCAAGTGTCTATTCAGAGATAACAGGTTAGTGAATAAATTTCTATTTGGAGAGAAAACGAATTTCAAGGTTTCATTTTTTTCTTTCTTTCTTTTTTTTTGTTTTTTTTTTTTTTTTCAACGATTCCGCGCAATTATTTATCGTAGATTTTGGTTGGTTATTTTTGTAGATGTTAGAATGTTTATACGCGAACTTGTAGTATACATTTATTTATTATTAGAAATATATAGTTTGCTGTTAAGTTAAGAATTGCCAAATGATATTCTAGTTCCTCGGTAGTAAGCTTTCGTAAATGTTAAACGCGTGAAATAAATCTAAATTGAATGATTGAATCGAAACTTTTCGGTTCGTTTAGATTAATATTCTCACCATAGATATATTCATTGCAACATTTCAAAAAAAAAAAGGTGAACAACCTGCGATGATCCTTTTCCCAGTATTCGTATTTCGTTATACATTTTCTCTTTCTAGAAACGTTTCATTTTTTCTTTGCTCAAATTATTGCAAAAAAGAAAAACCCAAAATGGCAATTAAGTGGGTCGTTTTCAAGTACGCTAATTGTAACTATTATTCACTTGGCATTGGATAAGCATGTAAATCATTAGAAACATAATTTTCAAAGCTTTCTCATTTATTTATTTTGTCGAGTAATTTCTTATATATATATATTCAAGTATAAAAATATAATAGAATAACCTTTAATTTATATATTTGGATGATAATATATTAAAATGTAATCGTCGATAAGACGATTAAAATTTGAATGTAAAGAACGATAGAATAATAGGGATAGAAAACTATGACGAAATAGAACTTTATCAAGTAAACTACTTACGTAGTCCACATAGCAATCACATTATTCGATGGCCTGCTATATAATGTATTCGTTGATCGTTGTTACGAGGATATAAATTTCACGTAAGATCCTTGCTCTCGTATATTTCGTCCTCTCGTTTATGTAATTTCGTTCGCGTAATATTTTAATCATGCGAATTTGTCCGAAAAAAAAAAAGAAGAAAAAAAGAAAAGGAGAAAGAAATACAGGCGTATATAAATTTTATAAGTTGTGTTAAAATTTCAATAATCGACTAAAGCACACACGTGCGAATTAATTAAATTCCAGTCAGACGATTAAATATTAATTAGAATATTTTATTTTTTATTTTTATTAGAGACACCATATGCTACGACTTCGTCAAACGAGTAGAGTAAATTGTTTTTCTTTTTCTTATTTACGAGTAAGGGAGAAAATGATTATAATAAAAGAGAATTAATTATTATTTTCGTTCTTTTTCTTTTTTTTTCTTTCTTCTCACTCTCACTCTTAATCTCTCTCTCTCTCTCTCTCTCTCTCTCTTTCTTAATTTACAAAAAGTGTCAGAGATAAATTTGAATTCGTCTACAGCTTTGAAGATTAACGTTTATCTTATTTATCCAGCAGGTGAAGAAGGACTTATCGTGTCGTATCTATGACGAGGAATAATTAGTTGGGTTAGATTGCGAAATAAATTCAAATCTTTCAATTAGCGTGTATTTCGTATCGACTAATTTAATAATCCATTTTTTTTTGTCCTTATTACTTTCTAATCACGCGATTTCATTAACAGATTAAATGGTTTAAGGGGTTACATGGGTTTACACCGGGAAAACATAGCATATTTTCAACAATTTTTTTTATTTCTATATAAAAAATGGAATTTTTATTCAAACTTTTGATAGCATTTAAGATACATATTTAAAGAACATTTTCTGAAATTTTGGTTGAAAAATATTTTAAACTCAGCCATTGCGACTTCATTTCCAATAACCCCACCGAAAAAAAGTGTTTTCGCGTTGACAGCAGAACTTATAAACGCTGAGGGTTTTTCTGTTGAAAAAACATGGTCTTTTAGTGAATACTTAAAACTAGAAACTGGACGAAGGAAAAAGAAAAAAAATTGAAATTTGGATTTTTGGCAACGTTTTTAGCAAGAACATTCAAATTTCGCTACAATTTSCACCACATTTTGGTTTCTTAAAATTCGATTTTATGAAAAATACGAAAATCCTTCGTCGAAGTCCTTGTCAATAGTATCACGAAGACGTGTAGCAAATTTCATCATAATCGGTTAAATAGTTTTCGAGAAATCTTGACAACCGACTTTAGAAAAACGCGTTTTGAGAAAAACGCGTTTAAAGATTTGAGTGCTGGTATAAGAGCCACTAAAGAGTGAAACTTCCCAATGCTCTATCTTTAAAACTACTACTCCTATCGACTTCAAAATTCAACACAATATTCTAGATGAGTTGTAGAATTTAAAAAGATAAAAAAAAAATTTTTTTGAAAGTCCCAAACCCATGTAACCCCTTAATATAGCAAATAAAAGGAATAGGTACGCATAACAATCATAAATTTGGGAATTTGTTATTTTATTGGGGAGCCGAGACACGTTGGTTTTCTTTTTCTAAGAAACTGGAACAAAGAGAGAGAGAGAGAGAGAGAGAGAGAGAAACGCGTTGCAATAAAGTCAAAGAAAGACGGACGAAGAGAGAAATCGTCCTTTATATTCGAAAGTAATTGCAACGAGGCGAAAGGAAACCACTGCTTGCTTTTATAGTGAGAGAAGCCAGTAAGAAGGTTAATACGATCGTAAGATCAACATTATTCGTCGAGATCCTATTGATTTGTACTGAAAAAAAAAAAAAATATGTTCTTCTAATATTATTTTTATAATTTTTTCGTTTTTTTTTTTTTTTTTTATATCATCTTTCTTTGTATTTGTATTTTTAAACGAAAAATAGTAAACGAACGAAACAACGTAGATGGTGGAAGAAAAGTTTCCAAGTTTCTTAATTTTTTCTATTTACAAAAAAAGTCAAAGATTTTCGTCTTTAAACAACATATTTGGATAAAACTTTGTCGATATGATCGGTAAAAGATTCTTTACAATATTAGTTTCTAAAGTAGATATATTAGTTATTTTGTGAACATTTTTTGATACGGATAATAAATGCTTTTAAAGGATTAGAATACCCTCGTGAAAATAATTTTCTTAGGATTCGTAGTTTCACAATTCTTAGGAATGCGGTTGTTCATTGTAACAATTTTTTTTATAGCACTGTTATATATAAAATATAAAAAATAAATAAAAAAAGATACTAACAAAAGATATCAGGGTATTATATTATAAGTTGAATGATTTGCAAATCAAAATGAATAGACATCGGAAAGAGGATTAATTTCTTTAATGTTTTCTTTATTTATCTTATATTTCTTGTTCCTAAGATTTCTCCGCGGCCTTTTTCTTCTTCTTCTTCTTCTTCTTCTTATGCTTGGCCTTTCTAGCGAGAATCCTGCTGAGAGATACCTGTAGAAAGAAGAATATTTGACTAATATTTTCTAAGTCTACCCTTTACACTTTTTTTTTTGTTCCATTCGATTTCATCCCTCTCTCTCTCTCTTTCTCCTTTATTGTTTGGACAATTTCGTTTTTACATCTCGTAAATATTCATAAACTTATATTCGATGAGCAGAATATTCCTATAGGGCAAAATAAATCAATGGATTAATTAATTGATCAGCTAAAAAAAAAAAAAAAAAAATACTGGGAATGATTTCGTAGATCAGATATATGTGGATTGGAACAAACAAAAAAAAACAAGAGAAATGGTGAATTTCTAAAAAGTCAATTGAAAATAATTTAGATATAAATATAACGTAGAGAAGAAGAAAAAAAAAGCAAAAATAAAGGAATGAATATTTTTTCTTAAGAATTAGCTTATGATAATAAGGTTTAACGATATTTTTCCCCCCAATCTACGGATAGTTTTCTAAGTAAACAAAATTTCGTAGACACTTTATGCGTGGGATGGTTTCTTCGTCGAAAATCAATGAGGAACACACGAGCGAAACTTTCCACGTGCCCGTCGTCACCGGTGTACGAGACGCCATGACATAAAAACGTGATACTCCAAGGATATATTAAATGTCCTATTACGTGTCTTATAATAGATTATGAAAATCGTTTAATATTTTGTAGTTTTCTTTTTTTCTCTTTTTTCTTTTTTTATTTGCCGTATTCGTTAAGTTGGAAAGCGTCGAATAGAAATTAGGAATAGAAACTACGTTGAACATTATGAATACGATAACAGTTCTGTTTTCGTGAGCACAAATCCGAGAACGTCCAGTTATATTTGGTGGTGAGGGGGGGGCAAGTGGGTGGGGTGAAGAAGGAGGAGGAGTAGGAGTAGGAGGTGGAGGAGGAGAAGGAGGTTACTTGCTCGGTTAGAAACGCGACAAGCTATTTCTGTCGATCGCGCAAATGCGAATCTACGAAACTATACGAATCACTGATATACATACACGCATGTGTACGTGTATCTATCTATCTATCCTATCTATCTATACATGTATATACTTATCTACTTTAATAGCGTTGCGATTGTCTCTGTTGTACACTTTTGTCGATTCGTCATGCAATGAGATTTGTTCGTTGTACTAAAAAAAAAAGTCATCAAACGATTATACGTTTCGCAAAATAATTAAAAAAATTGAAAAAAAATTAGAAAAGAAAAAAAAAAGAAATTAAATAATTCAACAGCTACAAAAGTAATATTAAATATCATTAATATCTAATAATTTTATTCTAATCGCGTTTAGAAAATAAATTTTAAACAAGATAAATATAAACCATCAAATATATATATATATACATTTTGAATGAACTTTGTATAATAGAAAATTAATTTCTTTTTTCTTGTTCTTCATCGATACATTATCAATTGAATCTTAATCGCAATATAAAAATCATATAATATTAAGAAAACAATAACGAAAGTACAATGTTGAACGCGATGTGTTATGTGTATACGCGTATGCATACAATATCTAGTCACATAATATTGATTTTCCGATTGATATACATATATACGCGACGTCATTGAATCATTATCGTTATCATCGTCATCGTCATCGTTATTAGCAGTTATCGACGAACTCATTAAGTTCCAATTAATAACACATTTTCCCCAAGAAATTCATCTATGTAACGTTAATCCTTTTTATTTTCTTCTTCTTCTTCTTCTTCTTATTTTCCTTTAATTCCCTTCGTTCGTACTCGATCGTTCTCAACCCCTCGTTTTGCCCTTCTCTTCTTACACCCTCCTTCTTTCATCCCCTTATCTTTTTTTTCTTTCCTTTTTCCCTTCTTTTTTTTTTTCCTTGTCTTTCTCTTCTTGGAAATTATCGGAGAGACGCGTTGTACCGAACTTAATGAACTCCAATACGAAGTGCAATTATCAATGCATTTATATATATATATATATATATACAGTAAATATGTATAAGAGTGTAGTAGTAGTAGTAGTAGTAGTAGTAGTAGTAGTTTGTTCGATTGTAATGCAGTTTTATGTGTCGTCGTCGTCGTCGTCGTGTCCCTCATCCTCGAACTCCTACCCCCCTTCACCCTCACCCTGAGTTTCTTGTATATATAAGAAGACAGGAATGAAGCCTACAAACGCGATCATCCAATTCGTCGGCGAACTTTTGTGTGCCGAGAGATTGTGAGTTATAAATACGAGCGACGGTTCTTAATAGTCCGACATTTATGATCGAGATATCGTTTATATGTGTGTGTGTTAGTATTACTACCATTGCATATATTTATATATGTGTGTGTATGTTTAGGGTATAATGCTGCTTCTGCTGCTTTTGGTACTATTGTTGCTTTCAAAAAAGATTCGTTTATAATTTATGAGATCGGATATTTAACTTTTATCTTTTTTTTCTTCTTTTTTTTTTTTTTTTAGGACCGCTAATGTAATCCTGATTATAGGAGGATACTTTATTTTGTATCTTTCCTATTCCATATCGTTTAAGGTTTTGTATTGTCTTGAGATTTCATTGAATAATACTACGCCGATTTCGTTGCAATGAAATTAGTTCTATTAACAATATTATATTATATTCGGAAAATTTTTTTATTATATTTCAATGAAAAAGTTTCTACGAACTTGTTTATTAGACATTAGAGAAGTAAATTGCATTTGGTATCTAGTATGCCATGATTCATAAAAGACCAAAGTTAGAAACCTTCGGTAACTTCACGGAGTTTATGATGAATTTTCTGATGCATCAATTTACATAGCATTTACAAATATTATAATGCCAGGTTGTTCGCAAATATAATAATAATAATATCTTTTAGACAAATAATGACTTTATTTTTGTGCATCGCGTCTTGTTTATTTCAAACGTGGTAGTTCGTGCATCTCTTTTATAATCGAAATTTCGTAAAATAATTTAAACGCGTTGTCCTTCGTTCTCATAACGGTGCACAATTTTATTTCACTCCCTCCCTCCCCCCAGCAACTTTCAGTGATGATAAAAAATACTCTCTTTGATATTTTCTTATTGTTTATTATATCCAATTACATTGGGAAAGTTCAATGAATTTACGATTGAAAAAAAAAAAAAACAAAATAAAAAGAATTAATTTTCGCGGATTCATCCCTGACCTCTTCAACCCTATCTCAGGTTTATTATCTTATGGTCAATGTAGATTATTTTGTTTCTTTTCTTTTTATTTTCTTTTTCTTTAGAAAGGTAAGAAAAGTTTTGCACGTGGGTCCGTAACACTTGGTGGCTTTTCCTGATTTACTCATTGATCGGTACTGACTCATCGTACAATACATTATATCCCCCATTTATATTCTCGAGTATAGCTATAACCGCCGACACACGAAGCCAGTAACGGCAGTAGCAAAACTAAAGAGAGAGAGAGAGAGAGATAAAAACGACTTTCGTTATTCCTTTCGCGTGCATTCGAACTCGTGACTCATCGACAATTCTCTCTCTCTCTTTCTCTCCTACCTTTGCAAAAACATGAATTTTTTCTCGTTCCATTTCCATTAAATTTTATTTCATAATGATTCAGATTTTTCTTTATTTATTTCTTTATTTCTTTCTTTCTTTCTTTGCCACCACAATAATTTGCGTCATTTTTTCTTTTCTTTTTTTCGGAATTTACCCCGGTCAATATCTAAGATCAAAAAATGAAACTGCAATCATTTGAAATTAGTTTCGAGTTTTTCGTTTCGATAGCGAGTATTTTAATTGATTAAACGATTAGCATAAATATGTATTTCGATATCTCTTTCGAGATTAAATTTGGAAAAACAGAAGAAAGCTACGAAACGCGTTATAACTTGTTCGCAAAATTACGCAAACGACTGAGGAACAAACACAAACCCAAATGATTGCCAATTAAATTAAGCCTAAACTATTTCGTAATCGTGTTAGTCAATTAAAAATAGGAAAACTAAACACTTTATATAGTTTTGTAGAAATATATTAGTTACAAAGTGATCATTTTCTCCCGGTGTGTGTGACTTTTTTTTTTATTCGTTGGAAATCACGTGTGGCAACGGCGGCGGCGGGAACGTTCAAAGGAAACGTATTCGCGATTCGTATGTAAGTAAAATAAAACTTGCCATTATATTAAAAAGAAAATGAATAGAAAATTATAAATAAAAGTATAACGGGATTTATACTAACTGAATGATTAATAAGATTGATCGAGAAGTAATGTCAATCGTTTGTATGATCGTTTAATTGTGCGATTGGTATGGGATAACGAGAACACACGAATAGGATATTCGTGCTGGTTACAATGTAACATCCTTATTGGTGAAGACGCATCGTGTACGATGATAACGGGAAACTTTTATATATATATGCATGAGTGCGCGTGCGTGTGCTTATGTATATATATATATATATATATATATACATGTACTGAACATACAAAATTTATTCTTAATCTAGACATCGTTACTTCTTTATTACTATTTTTATTATTATTGTTGTTGTTTTGGTCGTCATCATTATTATTATTTTTATTTAATTCGTATTTCTTTGGACACAAATTTGTGTGTGTCGCGTATAATTTATTTGATATATATATTATATTTTGATAATATTTTACAACACGCAACTCGTTTTACTTTTCGATACAATTTTATTTTAATTAATAGCTCTGTTACCAATATACGAGAGAGAGAGAGAGATCGAGTAATTATATTATTTAATAATTTAATTATAAAAGAAAAAAGAACAGAAATTTGTATTATTTATTTGTTTTTCTTTTTCCAATTAGCAAGAGTTTCGTATTTAAATGGAATATTCAAATACATTAAGAGAAAATATTTGATATTGTATTAATGTAGGTGTGCATATATACGGTACATGTATTTTAATCATTTTTATATGGCACGCTCGTCCTTGTTGTCTTCATCATCGATGTTGTTGTTGCCACCGAAGAAATGGCATTCTTCTCATTATTTAGTCGCGTCAAAAGTATCGCGCCATGTTTACCCAATTTTTGCATAACATCGCAACAACGTAATCTTACATTTACATTTAATTGTGCATTTTTATATATATATATATTTTTTCTTTTCTTTTTTAAATATTCGTTAAACAATTCATTTATTTCTTGCAAAAATTTCATATCAAAACATTGCATTCTTTTATACTTCGTATATTTTCTTTTTACAAAATATTATTTTTATAATATTCATATTTTGATTTTTCAATATACATTATAATCTAAGCTTAATTTTTGTTCAGTTATATTTTTCTTTTTTTTTTTTTTTATTTTTATTCATCTATATAACACGACATGCTCTAATTATAGTGCCGTTTGTCAGAAATAATACTTGCTTGGTACTGTAATAAGCGATTTACGGTACCAAGATAGTTACAGTTACGTTTCATCCAAACAACAACGACAACAACACGATGACTACTTCCCTTCGAATTTATTTTCATTCGTCCTAACTCTCGTTTCGTCAAAATCTTCGATAAAAACGCGTACGTTGATTCAATCGTTCGATCTTTATCGATAGATAAAAAACCGCCATGTTTTGTGTGTGCCTCTAGCGCCCTCTGTTTTTTTTCCCCAAAAGTTCTACTTCCGTAAAAATGGCGATTTTTATTATTCTAATACTTTGAAGGTATAATACTCGTAATATAATTAAAATATATAATAAATAATAAAATATTAATTGTAATATATTAGAAATTATATAATAATCACTACGAATCTTGAAATTTCAACTTACGAACGAGCAAAATTAGCCAACCTTTCGAAGTATAGTCATCGAACAAAAGAAATACCTTACGTTCCCATTTACGACACATGCTATATTTATCTAACATATTTTTTGCGAGGCATTAATTAAAATAACGCGTTATCCTATGAACGGTAAATTTAAATAAGAAAAATAATAATTTCAAATTATATTTTTGTCCAATATTTAAAGACCCTAGATTACAGGTATACCAACATCTGGAATATAAATATCCTATAAAAATTTGACACAATCGGACCCATTCTCTAATTTGTATTTTATAATTGCCTGAAAGTATAACGCGTAGCTGATTTAGTTATACATTATTTTATTTTTTAATTTGTTGAACGTATATATATATATATAAATATACTCAACTCCCTTATAACATGGTATTTCAAAAACATGATATTAAAATGAAAACTCGGATACGACACGACTTAATAAACATTTCTAACTATTTTTATGCAGCACGAATGTTTCCATTACATTTTTTGATTTCTTTCATAAGTATTTTAATACAGCATGAAACTAATTAATTGTGTTATAATATATAATTGTGTATATACATGTTAAATTAATATATTGAATTAACCAATAATCATTAATATCGAAATATTAAATTAAAAATATAAGGTTACTTATTGAAATACAAAATAAAATACGAAATGGAAGTTTTAGTAAACGCGTATTGGACAATATTGAATTTTTAGTTATACTGGACAAACGATATATTCGTCTTGTGTATGCAACAAAAAGAAAGAAACAAAGATGACAAAGAGAAAGAGAGGGAGAGAGAGAGACACAACGATCGATCTGCGTGTTTCCATTTACGAGCTCGTTTTTTTCCTATCATATTGAAAAATAAAAAAAATAAAAAAAAGGAAAAATCCAAACAGAAACTTTCATAAACGCATGTTCACTCATAACATACGAAAATCCCCAAATTCATCGTTCAAGTTCGTGTCACGTTCGACCAACCTCGACGTTTTGATTATTTTTACAAAGTCATACATAGCTTTTGTTAAATAAACAAAATTTATGGCTATTTTTGTTTTTTATTCTTTTTTATATTTTTTATATTTCGAAAGAATGAATTTAATAGAATATCCGAATATAAATTATAAAAATATAAATTCTTAGAAGGACCGTGAAAATGTTTCAAGATAGAGGGAGCAAATCAATCATTTCATTGGTCATATAATAAAATAGAAAGTTTAGATTAGTACAACTCGAAAGATAATAAAATTCGAAAGATAATAAAAATTCGAAAGGATATTTCGTTTAGGAATTTCTTCGGTTGAAGAACCCTTTGTATTGTTATAAACGCGTGATTAAAAAAATACAAATAAAGAGAAAGTAGTTGAAATCATTGAATCTCGGGCGCCAGATTAAAAGAAGATGATATATAATTCGAATTGCAAGCACCGATTTTACTTTCCATTTGATAGGAATTCGAACAATTCGAGAAAAATCAAGAAAGTCGTCAAGAATTTGAAGGAACTTCGAAGGACGCTTTCGTTTTCATTTTTTGAGCATGTTTTTATAGTCGCTGTCGTCACTTCCGCATACTTAAAGCTACACAAAAGAGATGAAAATAAAAAAAAAATAAATAAATAAAAAAAAATAAATAAATAAAAAAAAATAAGACATTTAATCGTCCACTTAGTTTTATATTTCGTATTTAAAAAATATTCAATAAAATATTATCCATTAACAACATATCTCGACATGTTTCACTTAACCTCGAGCTCTTCCCTTAACTACGACGTCAATTCTTTACATTACTATAAAATAGAAATGCTGCGATCCTATTGGTTACTTATTCCATTTTTTCCCTAACCTGACGTTAGGACCCAGACGGTTTTTTAACTTCAGTTCGAATTCGACAGTTGGAGATACGTTTCTTCTGCTCGTCCTTTGGAATTCTTTTGGAAACCTTGTTTTCTTTTTCCTCAAAAGTATCAAGAAATTAGGCCGAAATTCGTATAATACTACGATATTTCGAAACTACGATTATCATCAATAGGCGTGTGGTATAGTGTGAAGAGAAAAATAATTATAATAATATAATTAATTATTTTTTTCGTTGAATATTTCCATTAAACTAAATCATAATGGGTCATTATCAATCAAGAGAACTCGATCCACCATGGTTTGTCAGTTATGCAGTAAAGAAATTACCTGGCCTATTGTTCCAGGTAGTATAAGAATGAAAAAAAAAGGAGAGAAGGAAGATGAAGTGGTAAAAAAGAAAAGGAAAGAAAACAATTGTAATTAACCAATGTGTCGTTTTTGTTTTTATGAATGTTACAGGGAATGTGTGACATGTTCATCCAAACACAGCAGACGAGTAGCGTCAACGGCAGCAGCAGCAGCAGCAGCAGCAGCAGTAACAACACCGTTCACCACCATAGCAAAAAACGCAAGTTGGAGTACAACGTGAGCCAGCCGGTGATCCAGCACGGGTTGGTCCAATCGACCGGCGACTATCAATTGGACAATACCGGACTGCCACAGCGGTATTCCGTGAACGGTGCTAATACCGCATTTAGCTCGCTGCACAACAATAATGCGCTGCAGAAGAGTAGCCCGAACCAGCAGACCCTGGTACGAGCCTCGACGATCAAGCTCCTAGACACTTATCAACGCTGTGGCCAGAAGGTTGGTCTAATATCAATCACGATAATGTCCGAACTTTGTTTGAATAAACCCTCTCCTCCCTGTTGTTGTTTTTATTTTATTCGTTAATTCTTAATGAGAAGGTATCACAGGGAACTTGGACATAAAAAAAAAAAAAAAGAAGTAGAACTTAATTTAACTAAGTTGGACGTTTTGTCCCTTTATTGGGACTTATTCAGCAACTTAATCTTTATAGTTCAGCGTCTTTTTTCTTTGTGAGTAGACATACATTTTTATTTTTATTTTTAATATTCAAAACACAAGACATCTAAACTTCGTTAAGTATTAGCCCGTTATAATTTGAACACTCAACAAAACTGTTTCAATCTAGACTAGTCTATATCTAGACTAGACTGTTTCAATCTAGTTTAGATGTTTTGTGTTTTGAATATTAAAAATAAAAATAAAAATGTATGTCTACTCACAAAGAAAAAAGACACTGAACTAAGTTAAGATTAAGTTGCTGAAGAAGTTCCAATAAAGGGACGAAACGTCCAACTTAGTTAAATTAAGTTCTACTTCTTTTTTTTTTCTTATGTCCAAGTTCCCTGTGATACCTTCTCATTAAGAATTTTATTTTTGGACGAGAGAAACACAACCGATTATTCGTTAATGTTTTGTAAACACAAATATTTCTTAACACAAAATGTGATATGGATCATCATCGTCACTTTCATCGTGATTACTTATAAGATATTTATAGGACAAATATCAATCTTCCTTCTCCCTTTCCCTTTCCCTATCTACCCTCCCCCTCTCTTTCTTTATTAACTAATTGTTTAATGATATCTCTAGAAAAATTCTAACGTATTTCAATTTAGTTTTGTCACAAATATGCTTCGAGGTATACTAAGTTTTATTCTTTCTAATATTATTTTTCATAAAAAAAAGAAAAATCTATATATATCTCTAAATACTTCAAATTGTGAATTAAGTAATTGACTAATTGTAAGATCAAATAAATTTCGAGTTGTGTTTCTTCTTAATCCTCCGATGGGACGACGGTCTGTTTGGAAGTAGTTTTTCCTCTTTTTTTGTTTTTTTTCCAATTACAATATATAACTTTTCATCAGTCGTCAGTTTGACGGACAATCAAATTATTGTAGATAATTCTCGTGTATTATGTCAACATATGACAATTATCAAGAATTTAGGAAGAATCGTTAAAATATCATATCTGGAAATATCATTAAGATAATCCTTGAGGTATAAGACGTTGGTAGAATATCGTAAATCGTTTTTCCTTTATATTCAAAATATATTTTAATATTATACTTTCACTTTTCGTACCTGTACATCGAATACTCGTGAACTTTGAAGAGATTTACACAGCTCTCTCGTGGTTGAATTTGTGTTATTTTAATATATATATATAAATTTATATAAATTATTTTATAAAACCTTAATTATGATTCTACTGATGTTATAATTTTATTAGAATTGTTCTAATACTGATCTCTTTAATGTTATTAACACAGTGTGCTTTAATTTTGACAAACAAAGCAGTATCATCTCATTGATTGCTTTACTAGTTCTATTGTAACAATTCCATAATAATAATAATTAGTAGAAAAAGCTCACATTACACCATAAAAACTGGGTGTATCTGTATGTGTGTATGTATGTGTATATATAACTCGTTTAATCATTGTTTAATGATGGCCTTTCTCTAACGTACTTGGTACCACTCGGTATAGATCACGTTATCCTTGGAATAGTCTTTTGATCAAGAATACGAAGGTTTCAAACTCGATGATCGAATGGCTGTGTTATTTTCTGATAAGATATATTTTTTTTTATACTATTTAAAATATTGAATTATAAATTAATCTTGTCTTGTAATCAACGCAATATCGGTAATAACAATTGTTACCTTGTTATGAAAGTAATTTGAAGATTTTAAAGTAAAATCAGGTATCGTTAAACGCAATCCTAACGAAAATTACTTTGAGAACAATCCGATATTTTGGATTTACACAATTTATTGTTATAAAATTTAATTTAGAGATCTTTTTAAGACCAATATTACTTCTCGCGGTAGTTAAATAGTTTGTTACACCCTGTATAGAAGAATACGTAGGCGTTCTTTCATTCTCGTTCATCGGAGCATTTCATTCTATGTTCCATGAAGGACTGAACTCTTGAGAGTACAATGAACGAACCACCAACGGTTTCTATTCTCTTTCTCTTTTTATTTAGAAAATTCAATTCTTTCGCAATTTCTTTCACTATTTCTTTTTATTTTTCCCCCCCTTTCTCCGAGAGATTACAGTAAACTTATTAGCATTTATAAATCTAGGTATAACGTATATTACGAATTTGTAGATAAGATATACAATTTCGTTTGTTAAATTTGATTATGTTTAATATCAGTATTTTTTATACGATTATTATCCTATAAAATATGGATAATAATAATATTTGTTAATATATTTGTGAAATGTGTTGCAACGCGTGAAAATCAGGAACTGTAATTCCTTCTTCTTGTCTTTTTTGTTGTGTCGGTTTGTAGGGGATGGGTGATGGGGTTAGAAAGGTAGGTAACAGAAGAGTGTAGGGTGGTTGAGAAAACGATAATGTAGATTTTAGATCGTTGCCCGAAGCCCAATGGCGATCAAGAATAGAGTTGATTCTCTCGAGGACGTAGAAAACATTTCCGCGTGGCGTAGTTAGCTATCGATTCCTTTCAAGGCTTCCCCATTTCATATTTCACGATGCTCTCTCAGCTTTTCTGCCTTTCACGTTCATCGAAACGCCCACTTGCAACAACCCACCCCCCGTCGTATCATTTCTTCTTCTACATATTGTTTTTATTCCTTTCTTCGATTCTTATTGGATTCAACGATTTTTTTATCGAGTTTAAACGAATTTATTTGCGTTACATCTCTACAAACATAATTCTATATGTCTTGCAATAACATTGACGATCGTTTTGTCAAAAAACTATACTAAATGAATAAATTTATACTAATTTTTGACGTTACAATACACATTGACTCTTCCAACTGATACGTAGATTACCTTCGATACATTTTAATATATATATATATGTGTGTGTAATCCGGATTCGAGTCACATACTCAAGATTATGTCTCGTCTGTCTTACGACCATAATCGGCTCCAATGTCTTGTTAGTGTATCCGATAGATCTAGAGCTAATGGTTGACAACAAGGCAAGCAAGAGATATAAAGAAATATTTCAATAGAAATCAGCCAAGAGAAATTCTATTTTGAAACCCCATGAAAATTATCGTTATCGTCATATTATCATCGTTATATTATCATCGTCATTTGTCAACGTCATATTCTTCATCGTCATTAAACAATCATCACCGTTGTTTGTCATTATCCATAAAAAGAAATAGGTTGCAAAATAAAAAAAAGATATAACGCGATAATTAAAAGATGATTTGTTAACTTTAGCAAATTTTTGTATAAGGTGTATTCCTCCTCCTACAGAGAAAAACTTGGTCGAGGGAGGGTAATGGTGACGCCCTGGCAGTCCACTCCGCCAACGCGACGAACGCAGTGGGTAGTACTATAGTGTCGCAGCATTATACCCAACAGCAACAACAGCTGCAGCAACAACAACAGCAGCAGCAGCAACAACAACAACAGCAGCAACAACAACAACAACAACAGCAACAACAGCAACAACATAAGCAAGCAGGGATGACAGCTCATAGCAAACAAGTTGCAAATGCGGCCAACGGGGCTGGTGGTGGAGGTGGCGGTGGCGGGGGTGGAAGTAATCCTCAGGGGGATGGAGATTATCATTTGGTCCAACACGAAGTTTTATACTCTATGGCCAATCAGTATGAAGTTCTTGAATTTTTGGGCAGGGGCACGTTCGGCCAGGTAAATTCTTCTCTTTTTTATTTTAACGAGAATGAAAAAAACTCTTTTATTGTTGATTGTCCTTAAAGTTCGGCGAGACTCATTCATTTGTTTTTCCAGGTTGTAAAATGTTGGAAAAAGGGAACGAATGAAATAGTAGCCATCAAAATTCTTAAAAACCATCCCTCGTATGCGCGCCAAGGGCAGATTGAGGTATCCATTGTGTTTCTTTCTTTTAATTAATTTTATGCGTTATGTATATATATATATATTGTTATGACTATATAATATTTAAATTAATATACTGTCTTTCTCTTTCTCACTTAGGTCTCCATCCTGTCACGACTAAGTCAGGAAAACGCGGATGAGTTCAACTTTGTGCGCGCTTATGAATGCTTTCAGCATAAATCACACACCTGTTTGGTGTTCGAAATGTTGGAACAAAATCTTTATGACTTTCTCAAGCAAAATAAATTCTCACCGCTACCTCTTAAATTTATCAGGCCGATACTCCAACAAGTTTTAACTGCATTATTAAAGCTCAAGGTATGTTTATTAAACATTATTTTCTTTATAATCAGATATTATTATGCTATAATTATCAAATTGATTATTTTCAGCAATTGGGCCTTATACATGCGGATCTTAAGCCAGAAAACATCATGTTAGTGGATCCCACGCGTCAACCATATCGAGTTAAAGTCATAGATTTTGGTTCGGCATCTCACGTATCAAAGGCAGTCTGCAATACTTATTTACAATCGCGATACTATCGTGCACCAGAAATTATTCTTGGACTTCCTTATTGTGAAGCGATAGATATGTGGTCGCTCGGATGTGTCGTAGCAGAATTGTTTTTGGGATGGCCCTTGTATCCGGGTAGTTCGGAATACGATCAAATTCGATACATCAGTCAAACACAGGGCCTACCGACGGAACATATGTTAAATAATGCTAGTAAAACGACGAAATTTTTTTATCGAGACATGGACAGTTAGTATGCAATATATAATACAAATTGATTTATGAGTTTGTTTATAAGGGAGATTATTGTTAACTTTTCTCATCGCGTTGAAATATTTTATTTTAGGTACGCATCCATTTTGGCGTTTAAAAACACCCGAGGAACACGAGGCGGAGACTGGAATTAAATCAAAAGAAGCTAGAAAATATATTTTTAATTGTCTCGATGATATTGGCCAAGTTAACGTACCAACTGATTTAGATGGTGGTCAACTTTTACCTGAAAAGGCAGATAGGAAAGAGTTCATTGACCTCTTGAAGAGGATGCTCACCATGGACCAGGTGGTAATATCTAATAGATCAATATATTTCCAACATGTAAAGAAATACATTTATCGAATAATCATTGATTTTCATTCTTAATAATAGTTTTTGTTAATATAATGAATTTTGTATATATATAGGAGCGCCGAATAACACCCGGAGAGGCATTGAATCACGCTTTCGTAACCCTGGCACATTTGGTCGATTATGCTCATTATAACAGTGTCAAGGCTTCCGTCCAAATGATGGAGGTTTGCAGAAGAGCTGGCGATTTTACAGCGAGTCCTGCTCACCATACAGCACCATCTGCTCCCCAAGCACCCCCGCCCGCATCCTTAGTAGCTAATTTTGTACCAACCACCAATGGTAGTGCAGTTACTCTTACATTCAACAATCAACTGACCAATCAAGTGCAACGTTTAGTTAGAGAACATCGCACTGCTCCAACGGGCTATGACAATCTGGTTTGTATTAATATCAATTTTAATAATCATTTTTATTATGTTTTGTTTTTTCATTTATTGGACCAATTTAACATATTAATTATTATTTGAAATTATTACAGTACGAAACCATCAGCAGTCCTTGGCCAAATGTAATATACGATTTATCATTTCCAAAATTACAGTATCAAATCTATAGTAATAGCAGTCGTCGGGCAACACAATACAGCAGTTCTTCTAGTGGTTCAAATAGTGGCCGAAATGCGGTTCACGATTTTTCACATCAATTAGTACCTGGTATATTATGTCCACCTCCTGGCTATCAAACGATGCCAAGTCCAGCTAAACACGTTGTTGTTGCTCAGGTAATAGAAATATCTATATTTTCAATAAATTGTTGTTTATTTTTTTTCTCTCTCTCTTTTTGTTTTTCTTTTTTTTTGTTTCATACCTCTGGGATAAATTTGAAATAATTAAACGCTTTATTGTATTTGAATATAAACTAATGGTTATAGCCACCGCAGGCTCAACAAGGTCCACTTCAAATCCAACCCTCGATCATATCGCAGCAAGCTGTTGCAGCAGCTGCGGTAGCTGCGCAACAACAATACGCGGCTGTTCCTGTATCTATGGTGGAAACCGGACGACAAATGTTGCTCACTGTAAGATCTTAATAAATATTTATTTACTTCAAGATAACGTATCGTGTTATATATATATTAGTGTATGCATATTATTATACATTTCTAGAATGCCGTACAAACATCATGGCCTGGTGGAAGTCGGCAAATGGCTGCAATTGTACCATCTTGGCAACAATTACCACCTCAACACGCAGCGATTCAACAACCGTTGTTAAGCGACGCTGGAGATTGGGGAAGACCGCTCATCGTAGATAGCTCTGCCATATTACAGGTAAGGTATTTGGATTTTGTCGTTAAACGACGAATGATTATCTTTTTCTTACAAATTATTTGAATACACCTTGTCGAATGCATTGTTCCAATTGATTACCCTTGTTTTGGGGAAGGATCAGCGGCCAGTATTTCCTGTCACGGAGGTTTATAACGCTAGTGCTCTCGTCGAACATCCTCCACAAAGTTGGGGCAAACGTAGCGTCACTAAACATCATCAACATCATGTGACCGTACCCCAACAAAGCCAACACAGGCATGAACATAAGAAAGAAACTCAACAATTGAGTCCAGTTAAAAAGAGAGTGAAAGAGAGTACACCACCGAGCAGTATGAGACGACATTCACCTTCGAATGGACATTGGCAGCTACAACCAATTCAATCCCATCATCACAGTAGCAGCAAACACAGTAGTAGTCACAACGTAGAACATCAACAAGTTGCATCCGTCCGGCAACCAACAATCACCATATACGATACCCCATCTCCGGCTGTTTCTGTTATCACCATCAGCGACAGTGAGGATGAATCACCAGGAAAATGGTAAGTTCGTGAATAATTTGTCTTCGATCATATAGATTTCTTTGCTCTTACATTTTATAGAAAATTTAAAAGTAGAATAGTAAGCTATTATATTTATTGCTTTGATAAAGAGTAGATTGCTCACTTGTGATAATTTACTGTTATGATTATAAGATAGATCTTTGTGATATGTTTTTGCATATTTTAATTTTTTTTTTCTCTTTTTTCTTTGTACAGTAAGAAATAGCATATTTTTTCTTTTTTTTTTTTTTTTTTTTTTTTTTT
>NW_014569782.1:95558-100911 GCF_001313835.1 Polistes canadensis
TATGATTATAAGATAGATCTTTGTGATATGTTTTTGCATATTTTAATTTTTTTTTTCTCTTTTTTCTTTGTACAGTAAGAAATAGCATATTTTTTTTTTTTTTTTTTTTTTTTTTTTTTTTTTTTTGTAAGCTCAGTGGCATTTAATTTGGAAAGAAAAATTGAAATAAGTTCATCGTATATTATCCGATAATTAATTAGCAGTAAACTTAGTAATCCTGTAAATTTTTTTTTAATATCTTATTTTGTGGATCATATATTATATATATGCTTGTATATGCTAATTTGTAGTAGTGTCATGCATGATATCATTGACAGCTGTGGAGATCGTCAATGCGGAGCCTGCCAAAATTTGGCAACTCGCCTGTCTGGCGATGGACGACCTGTCCGTGAGGATGTCATCAGAAGGTACATCGAATCATTGAACTATTGCATAAGAAATAAGCTATAAAATATTTAACGTCATAATTATTGGCGTTCTTATTACTCTCTTTAGATATTTAATTTTTCTAACAATCATTATTATTATTATTTTTTTCATTTTTTTTATTTATTTTTTTTTCTGTAAATTAGATAATATTCTTCTTAAAAAAAATATTGGCACTCATCGTACATATATATATATATATATATATACATAAGCTTTGTTCTTTGCGGTTATTAATCTAGGTAACTATAAGTTCTCTATGTATGTATGCTTTTAGTAGAATGTTAACATAAGTAGATCATTCAAAGTATTGTGATTAAAAAGGCTTGCGATTGTGGAATAATCGTTTAATACGTCATGACACGTTTGCTATCGATATCGCAATTAGATCGTTTATTATGACATAATAATTTTCATTGTGCTTATAAGTAAAATATCATAATTATGATTTTATTTTTTTAAATCGACTTACAAAATGTTCTTAATAAACGATCCGAACGCGTCGATTTTCGTTGTGTCGCGCATTTATGATTGTAATTTTTGGAAATTTGAAAAGTCTTATATAATTGCAGTACACAATCTACACCAAGGGTTGTACCAACGATGCAGCAGGCTCATTCGAATACACAAGCCCATACGAGTTTTCATACGACATCACAAAGCTCCTCTCAAAGAGCTCAAAGGAAAAACGTTATCAGTTGTGTTACGGTCGGTGATAGCGATGGCGAAGGTAGTCCAGGGAGAGCTCATGCACATTTGTATCAACAAGTACCGCAACATCCGCAACATCAACAAACTACAACGCAACACATCAAACACGAGCCTCAACAACAGCATCACGTTAGCAGGTAGGTGATTTTTTAAATAATATATTTTGTGCCAAGTATTTTGTGTTCGTTATATTAATAATTAAATTCTTAATGCAGCAGTAGTTCTGGCTATTCCTCTCAGTCCCAAAAGAAGCGATTATTGGCTAAGGTACAATCCGAATGCAATATGGTGAGCGTTACGACTAAATCCGAACCTGGCGTTGAGTATGTCGCTCCACATCCTTGTCATGCGCCAGCTTGCAAAGAGCCACCGACCTATCAGGTAAAATATTATTTCTTTCATTTCATTCAACCTTCTGTATTATTATTTCATTATTCTTATCGTTAAAATTTTTAGTTTGATATTTCATTTCTGGCTTTGTCATTGACACAGCAAACTTTTCAATAATATTTTTCTTTAATTTTATATTATTTTTCGGCAACAGAAAAATTGGATTTAACGCGAGAACGATATAAAATTTTCTTTTCTGTTTTCCCTCCCCCTTCAGTTAGTAATTTTTATTCTGGGTAATGTCTTTCTAGGATGACGCCTATGACATGAATGACTACTTATTGCAGTATGTGACTACAAGTAGCGCTCATCCTCATCTACAAGAGCAACACATCGTTTACACGACCGGTACAGACAAACGAGTATCTTGGTCTGGAAAACGAGCTGAATATAAGCACGATTACGTTCAACCTCCAGCAGCTCATTCGAGAGATCATCAAAAGTGGGCAGTAGCAAACCCTGTACATCAATATAGGTGAGTCGTTCTACGTCATGGTTTTATTTTTTCTCGCATGAATCGTATTAGAGAATAGCATTCATTTTGAAGAAGAAGAGCATGTCATTTTTAGAACAACAGTTTAGGCATTTTGTGATATTTTCGAGTAAAGATTATTACTGCCAGCGGCATGCTAATTTCCATTGTAAAAGTGTGTGTTAAAGCATGGTATCTTCTTTCTCCTATGGAGAACAATTTCGACACGATAATAATTAATTAAAGAAGAAACATACACACAACAAGAGAAAATAAAAAAGAAAAAGAAAGTATAAACTTGCATGGTTTTTCAAAAGTTGTACGTTAGATGATATATATATATATACTGAGTAAAAGGCACGAATTTTGTTTTCTTTTCCTTCAGGTCACCTCGATTTTCTTCAATTTTAATTTGTTTAAATTTTCATTTTATTTGATTATTTTTCGTTTGCGATTAGAATGAAATCTTCACAAAAATTTGATTGTTTTTTCCTCCTATTATTTTCTATGCACCATCATCATCAGAATTCTCTGTTATGACTTAATATATTGATAAATAAATAGATATTTCAGTTAGAGTTATTGACGGAAAGTTAAAAAAAATAAAAATAAAAAAAATCGCTAGAAAAGAGAAAAGCGAAGCATGTGAATTGCATAATGAAGGGATGGATTTTGTTCTGGGTTTTGTAGGCAGAGCCAGGTGGTAGGCTCGACAGCCCATCCGGGTCATACCCACAGCCACCATGGGCATCCAGTCCATCTGAGCCCTGGGGGTGGTGGTGGAGGCAGAAGCCCCACGGGCGGACCTGTGATAGGGGGTGCCCAGCATCTGGGACAACCTCTCTACCAGGAGTACGCTCATGTGCGTTCAAGAGCACATGCCGTGCCACCCCCTGTTTATGTTACTGCTGCGCCTTCTCAGGCTCCTGCTGCTATCCAGCAGCAACAAGTGCCCACCTTTCAGGGATTCACACCCGGGTGGGTACCTAGACACCTAGTTGATGCATGCACGTGTGTACCATTTATTATTTTACGTTTATAGTCTTTAGTATTTATTTAATGTTAAATGTATCTGTCCCGTTAAGGTATGTTTGTCGATGTTATTTCTTATCATTGACGATATTTCAATCATTATTATATATTTTATATAGTTTGTGCATATAATTATAATTACGTGATGCGTAATGTGTCCTATTTATAATGTAATTAGATATACCACTTGAAAAAGTTTTTTACAAGATTATAATTTATTAGATTCCCTCAATTAGCACGGATTATCGTTAGACGATATATCGATTTCTCATACAAAAGAATTAACTTCGTTTTTATTCTTCTTCTTTTTTTTTTTCTTTTTTTAATTATAATTGTTTATTTATTTTTATTCTCGTATTTTTATGTTCTCTTTATATATACATAGCATCAAGAGTATCTTACATTTTGTATAGTTTAGTGTTTTTGTAGAGTATCTTGATTAGAGACTGCATGTTTGCACATTGCATATCTTTCATATTTATCTATGTACAAGTATACATTTATTTCAATGATTATCATATTTTCATTCTATCCTAAAATATTAATGTTAAATAAATAAATTATATATTACAAAAACGTAATATTTGATCATACTTGTACATAAATTAATTACAACAATATGTCGATCGCCCAATTACACATTCGTATCCGAAATATCATTTAATACAAAAATAAATAATTTCTTTTCTACGTACATATATGTTTACGTACGTATAGATAATCTAAATTTCAATATACGCAGGTGTAATCTGGGCCGGCAGTATCTTAAGGGAAATACATTTATTATATTAAGGAAATTATATTTATATAATTAATATATTACATATATATATATTTATATATTAATAAAAGATATTAAGAAAGAATTATATTTATATAAACATATACATATACATATATATATATATATATTTGCAATCTTATTTTTAGAAATTTGTGGAGATGTTCTAACCGTATGTTATCCCGTTTTTTACAGCTCGTCTCCATTAACGTTGTATGATTCTAGTCGTGCGTTGCCACCACCAGCTCATCACAGTTCAGCCAGACCATTACTAGCAAGCCATGCAGCGCATCCACTACCAGCGCATATGCAACCTACTGCTGTTTATGGATTGGCTCCGCTTTCACCAGCCAAACACCAGTATCAACCATCTGGTTTGTGGTTTACGGAGTAAATTCATATTTTTAAAGCGCATTAACGTGCTCTGACCGTTGCAGTTTAAATGCTCTCGTTATGATGCCCCCTTACTTGTTTGTTATATTTTTTTTGCTCATCTTTTTCTATTTCCTGTGAAACTTACGATTTGCCTGTCTGTCTGTCTGTCTCTCTCCCTCACTCTCTCTCTCTCTCTCTCTCTCTCTCTCTCTCTCTCTCTCTCTCTCTCTGTCTATATATATATATATTTTTTTTTCTCATTTATCGATGTTCGATACAATGGGAAATGACTGCGTAATGAAAAAGGACTTACATTGTATTGAAATACTTATTGAAAGACTCACAAACTTTGTCACTCTATCTCTCTCTTTATCAAGGATTCTTCTTTAATGGCTGTTATATATTTGTATCAATGGAAAGTGTATTTAAAAAATCAATTCACATTAGGAATTTTTAATAAGAGACTTTGAGATAAAATTATATACATAGTCTTTGGTCTTAGAAAGAGACGGTCTTTTGTAATACCGAAAAATAAATCGTCAATCCGTCCTCGATCATCGTTGTCCTTTATATTTTCTTAATTGTATGTATATGGTATAATACAATTAAGTTTTGCAACAGAGACGATGCATACAACAAAATAGGTTTGATAAAAAAAAAATAAAACTAAAATAGATCTCGCGATTTGATACTTTTTATTTATCAATCTTTTTTTAATGTTTTATTGTTTTAATCGCAAATGAAATATATAATGTGTCCTTTTTCAATTCGTATAATAATAATAACTCGTGTAGAAGGAATTGTTAAAAATATACTTTAGAAATCGTGTGTCGTTTAGATCACTCTACACGCTTTCCTAAAACTTTATTACTATATATATATTTATTGTTAATCATATAAAATTAACAAAGATTTGTAATATTATATATATATCAAGACACTAGCCAATGTGTTTATATATATATATATATAAACTTTGCGTGCACATTATGTTTGTCGTAAGTTTCCACAGGAATATAGAAAAAAATGTAATAGAAGGGGGAAGAAAGAAAAAAAAAAAAAAAAAAAAAAAAAACTCGTGAATATTTTGACGAGACCGATTTATCTGGGTATCCGAATTTATTTAAATTGTTTCGTTTAATTATCCAACTTAATCCGCGGAAAAG
>NW_014569782.1:101061-104609 GCF_001313835.1 Polistes canadensis
GGAAAAGAATAGCTAAAGAAATATGTGTGTGTGTGTGTGTGTGTGTGTGTGATCGAACAATTAATTATAATAATAAAATCCTTTTTTCTTCTCTCTATATATAATATTTTATATGTACAGGATAATACGCGTTAAATGTTATTTATTACAAAGAAATGAGTTTATACAAATGAGAGAGAGAGAGAGAGATATATATATATACATACGTATGCTCGTCGTGTAATAAATACTGAACATATTTGTTATGTGTGATGTATTTTCTTTAGCTTCGTTATAATTCGCGTTAATGCTTATAAAAAGCAATTTAATATTATTATTTATTTATTTATTTATTTATTTCTCCTTTTAAACTTTTATCGACGTGCATTTATTACGTATCGTATTTATTTCTTTCTTTCTTTCTTTTTTTTTTCTTTTTTCTTTTTGATGATGAAATCTAATATACACGTTTGAGCAATTATTTGTCCTAAATACAACCACGTCGAAATGCAAGAATGCAAAATATTTTGAAAGATAATGTGATTTGTTAGAACATTATCCCCCCTTCCCCAATCCCCTGAATGCTTAAACGTTTAAACTCAAGCGTTAAAAATTAATAATAATAATAATAAGAAGAAGAAGAAGTAAAATAAAGTTAATAAATAATAACGAAGCTGTTTGAAAAAAAGGACAGCTCGTCATACATATATATATATATATGTGTATATATATATATATATATATATGTATGTGTATATGATATATGCGAAACGTTAAGCAATGTTTTGTTTTTAGTTAGAAAAACCTTCTAATCCAAACCAGTCAGTTTCAATTAAATCACTAAATTCTGAAATACACGCTTTGTACAATCTGCTTCCACAAAAACGAGTGTGAATTCTACTTTTCTACTAACTCTATCCTAAACGATAAGAATCCCTTGAATACTTATTAAACGAAAATAGTTCACAAAAAAGAAAAAGAAAAAAAATAAGAGGACAATAATAAATACCTGCATACAATTACTTTTCCTATACGAATAAAACGTATCTCCTAAGCATGACGATTAGGTATACACAACATGTATCTGTGTGTAATAATATATAATATATTTATGATGTGTATGTAGGATTTTTTCTCGTTAATTTGGTATTACGAAGAAATAAAAAATATAATTAGAATTAGAATTAGAATTAGAAGTGGAAGTAGTGAAGACGAATAATAATAATAATAATAATCATCATCAAGAAAAATAATATAAATTCGTTAAACTTTGAGTGCCACTTGATTGGTTGTATATACGTAAGATACTTAAAAAGACTAAAAACGCATCAAATGTTAACTCCCAACTGATGTCTCGGGAAGAAAACTCCACTGAGACACGATATAATATAATCGATTATTTTATTAGCAATTAAATCATATATATAGATATATATAACCATTGCCCTTATAGATTCGCGCGCGAGGAAGAATAATAATAATAATCCTTTACCCCTTCGCTAATCTTCAATAAAAACAATTATACAACGTGATATGCGTTCCAAAGCATTATCACTGAAGAAATGCAGCAAACTTATTCGTAATAAATAAGACCAACACCGTACACAATATTTCATTGTTAAATATATTACATTACGAATAGAATAAATCGTTCCATTCGTATGTAACAACACAACAATATTCTTTTTCTTTTTATATATTTGAATACCCGATGATATAACTTCTTTTCTTTTTCCTTTTTTTTGTGATAATTTATTTAAATTGTAGACGATACTTTTCCGCGGATTAAGTTGGATAATTAAACGAAACAATTTAAATAAATTCGGATACCCAGATAAATCGGTCTCGTCAAAATATTCACGAGTTTTCTTTTTTTTTTTTTTTTTTTTTTTTTTTTTTTTGCAAATGAATTCGATGATACATATATATATATACACAACTATAATAACTACACTCAGCAAAGAGAGAAACGCATACGTATTTATATATAAAATTGTATGCTAAACTAGGTAAAATAGCCTATGGGGAATTTAATATTATGGGTATGTTGATTAGAGTGATTTACGTCCAGAGTTTAATTAGAGATATTTTATACATAGAAAAATAATGATGTGTGGAGAGATGAATTACTAATGAATGAAATAAATGCAACACTTATGGGAAAGCAACTTTTGAAAGGGGGAAAGAAGCGTGATGATTGAGAAGGTGTGATAATTACCTATAAAGTAGAAAACACAGAGAAAAAACATTGATGGTGTGGTGTGTTGTGTATGGATGGCGCGTATGTAAAAAAAAAAAAATATTTAACATTAATAGAAAAAAAAAAGAAAAGAAAAGAAAGAAAAAACAAATAAGTAAATACGCAACATACACATACATCAAAACCTATATGTACATATGCACATATTATATTAAAACAAAAACAAAAAAAAGTAGTGTGTCTATAATATATTATAAATATTATTATTAATAATTGAAAAACAATTAAATACAAGAGTTTAGATTACGTTACCGTATGATACACAATGGGTGTGTGTATGTGGGTATATGTGTGTGTGTGTGCGTGCTTGTGTGAATGTAAGATTGAGAGAAAGAAAGGGAAACTCTAAAATAATAATAATAAAAAAAGTAAAAACTAACGGAATAATAGTAATCAGGTAGTGTGTCGCAAATAATTCTATTCACTATTAGTAGATAATAATGCATAGGGCCGCGATAGCTGTTGGGTCCACGATAATTTAGCATCGTAAGTCTCTCGAGTGCCTTCATATCGAGAGCCACTACATTACAGGATTAATTATTGATGTAATATAATAGTGTCGTTTTTTCTTTCTACGTTGGTGGAAGCGAAGTTAGAAATGTTCTTCCTCATTTCTTTTTCCTTTTTCTCTTCTTTCTCTTCTCTTGTCTTTTTTTTTTCTTTTTTGTTTTTTTATTACTGGTAATAAAAATGATAATGATGATGACGATTATTTTTAATAATAATAATAATAATAATAATATTAATATTAATATTAATATAGTATTATTAATAATATATGTTATATGTATAATGATTGTACACAAATTAAACACACCGCTGTTAATTTTATTATCGTATTTTGGCAAAAAGATATTTAATCAATTCGATGGAACTATTCAATAATCAATTAATCGTATTTTGCATGTTTTTCTTTTTCTTTATTTGTTGTTTTCATTGCTCAACACATCGATAAGTATATTGTATACACATTAATACAATTGTACGTTTAATATGATCATTATTATATATGAGGGGTCAGATATTTAAAATGAATACGTCAGTTTAAATTTCCCGCTATATTGAAACGTACACATTGTATATGTCTAAACTTTTTGGCGCAAAATTTGATTTACATATATTATTACAATTAATATTGTTTTAATCTTTGCATTGATAATTCGCTAACAAAAAGGTCATATTTTTAGAATTATGCGTTTATTCGTATATAAAGTTATTTAATATTGTGTTCCATCTGATTAATTTTTATTTATTTTTTTTTTTGAATATTTTCTGAAAGAGATGATCGAGTTGGAACGCGAAGGGAAGA
>NW_014569782.1:109964-127087 GCF_001313835.1 Polistes canadensis
AGAGGAGAGAGGAAAAATGTTAAAGGAAAAGAAACATGAACTGAAAACGTGAATTGTAATTAGATTATGTGTGTTGCAATCAAATATGTCTTATGGCCCTATTTTATTCATACATTAAAATAATCTAATTTCAAGTACATATATATACATTTATATATATATGTATATAAAAAAATTCAGTTTGAAAACATTCTTAAAAATATTAAAAGAAAAACTGCACATCATCATCCATCATCCCTTTTCCTTCAAAAACCCCATCACCTGTACCATTTTAATTTCGGCGCCAGAAAAGCGTTTTTGTTTAATTAAAAAAAGCTTGAACGATAGATCTTAGGAAATTATTAATCGTATTCGTTGAGGAAAAATCTCGAACTATATATAAATTAAATATATAAATATATTTATAATTGCATACGTAAATTAAAATATATAAAAATAAAAAATTGTGCCGCGTGTTGTAAATAACATTGAAAATCACAAAGAGAACGTTTTTATATTACTGATGAGAAAGTAAATGAGATTAAAAAATAGATGGAAAAAAAGAAAAAGAAAAGAAAAAAAAGGAATGACAACAAAATGTGCACGTGTCCGATTTAAACAGTCCTAACTATTAATAGTATTATTATTACTATTTTTGAAAATACATACTTCCTCCTGCATTCTTTATTTCTTTCTATCTAGTTTTGAAATATGTGTCTCTATAGGATATATATATATATATATATATCAAATATATTTATATAATATAAAGAAAAATATATATATATTACGATATACGCGCGTGCATGTGTATTGAGTATGATTACTTATACTATCGTGTACATAGTGATTACGTATATGTACCTATTTTTACCGGCATTAAAAAATGATTATATTGAAAAGAAATTAAATGAAAAGTAATGGAAAGAAAGGAAACAAATTGTTCGCACGATTCCTAGAATGAATAAAATATATAAAAATAATACAATGAAAATTAGAATAAAATAAAAGATCCTAAGATACGTGTGCATATATATATGCATGTGCAGGGTGGTTGCGTCCGGGTTGCTTTAAATGATCTAAGTTTACGTAAGATTTTTTTTTTCTTCTTATTTTCGTGCATAAAATAAGTTGATATCGTTTATAGGGAAAAATCTCGGACACTCTGTATATAAAAAAAAAAAATACGTAAATAAGAATTTGTGAAAAAAGATTGAGGAAAATAAATTTGTTATTCTCGATCGATTATGACAATGGTGGTTAGAATTAATTAATAATAAGATTATTGCCATTATTATTATTATTATTATTATTATTATTATTATTAACTTAGCTTCGTCGTCGCGTTGGATACGTAATTTTTTATAGGGAAAAATAAAACGTAGACAAATTAAATCGTAGTATAGTTGTAATTACCGATAATAATAATAACAATATAAAATCTTGAAATAAGTGACTTTTAAATATATATATCGATTTAAAAGAAAACACGCGTGACAACACATTTTGCGTGAGCTAATCTTTTATGTAAATTAAAATAACAATAATAATAATAATAATAATAATAATAATCAAAGTGGTAGTTCACGAATTATACTTATGTGGGTGTGTTAAATAGGAAATATTGTTAGAGAAAACATTTAACCGAATATTAAGTACCTGTTATTAAATAAGCTTGCAATCAAAGTCATTTTTTTTCCCCTCGCGTAATTTCTATTTCAAATGGTGGAACAAGGAAAGAAAATATGATAGAAATATAATAATTTTATCTCTTTGTCACACTCATACACACATACGAATAATTTATATAAATAAAACAATCGTCAAATCATTTTTCTCTGCCCGATAGAAACCAATGACGTAATTATAATAATAATAATAATAATAATAAAAGAAAATGAAATCCGTTCAATCGATTTTATATGTCGATTAATAATAATAATAATAATAATAATAATAATAATCGCCTTTTAAATCGCATATTGGTGGTGTAGTAGTATGGTTTGATGATGTTCGTTTGTAAACTATACACACACATACAACACAAATATATTACACACATATTTGCACTTGGATAAATTAATGAAGTTTTATTACAATTAATATTCTAGAGAGACCGAACATTTTTATACCGTTTAAAGTAGTTAAGTGTGTCGGAAAAAGTTCGATGTTTGTAAATGAAAATAACAAAATAACTTATATACTTACTACTACCATTATTACTACTATGGACTATTACTATTACATACGCGTACATATAGTTAAATAATATTAATAATTTAAATAGAGATAAAATACACACACACATACACATACACAGTTCATTGTTTAGATCGATTCTCTCTTTTCTCAAGGATTCTCAAACGCAGTTATTACATATCACAACACAATTTTAAAATGGGGGGTGGGTGATAAATTGAAGAACAATTTTTAATAATTAAATTAAAAATAATTAATCGTGTACGTCTCGATTTTGAGATTGGAAATTGATTAATTCGTGCTTAAAGGATCAGAGAGGGTTTGCGATTAGATTACATTTTTCTTTTTCTTTTTTTTTGTTTGGTTTTGTTGACTGAAAATAAAAAAAAATAAAAAAATGAAACGTAGAGAATGAAGATTTTCAAACGTACGATTGAACTGACTTATATAAAATGAAATTTAATAATTATTTATAATAAAATACATACGTGTGAATATAGAAATGTTATAACAAATGATAGAGATATTTGTTTCTATTATTATTATTATTATTTCATTTGATGGGTAAGAGATATAAAAGTAAATTAAATGGAATCCAATCGATTATTATAAATTTACATATATTGTCATTAATTTATTTTCTTTTTCAAATATTCAAGTCAGTTTAATCAACGTGTAATTTAACTAGAGTTCCTATTTAAAAATATAATAATAATCTATACTAGCGCGATATCTGTCTCTCTTACGTAGTAGTAATAGTAATAATAATAATAATAATAATAATAATAATAATAATAATAATAATGCAAATCTTTTTTCGAGAAAATTGGAAATTTTTGCGGGTTGTTTCGGAGTTACGGCGTTCGTCAAAGAAAAAAACAATTATGAAGTAAGATTTTGAAAAAAATATGAAGTACATCTTTGTATTTAGAAAGAAATAGAATGAGGGAGAGAGAGAGAGACAAGATAGATAATAATTTAAAAAAAAAGAAAAAGTTACTTGTGAATATTTGAGAGAAACACCTGACTTTGAAAGTTTCTCGTAATTCAGAAAAATAAAAATTGCAGGAAGCCTTTTGAACGCGTAATAGGATAGTAATTATAATAATAATAATAATAATAATAATAATAATAATAATAATAATAATAGTTAATGTGTAAAAAATAAATTTTTCATATCTTAAAAACGCATACAATAGAGAGAAATAATTAAAAAAATAATTGGCGTCTCCTAAGACTTATAAAAATCTTTCCTCCTATCCTACTGCATTCTGATTGGGCATTTTTATATTGTATTTAATAAAAAAAACAGAACAAGTAATTACACGCTGCGTATATGTAAAGAAAAGAAATGATTTCTGTTTTTGTCACATATTTACCACAATTAGAAAAACAGAAAAACAAATTAAAATCGATTAGAATTAGAAAAAAAATTAATCTTACACACACACACACACATACTATACTAACGAAAGTTTATATCGAAGATTGCACGAGAGAGTCGATAATATTATATAATAAATTCATTAATTGTAACAAAATAATAAAAATAATCAAAAAATATAACAGAGGAAGAAAACTACATTATCGACTGGTGCAATCAAACGAACGATTGATCGATCGATCGTTCGAACTATCGATCATGCGACTGAATAATCAACCTGACGTTTTATTGTATAACATTTTTCGCATAAATTAATTACAAAAAAACTAACAAGCGTTAGTAGTTAAATTAGAAAATGGTCCGATTGTACATATTATCAAATAATATTATATATATATAGATTTTAAAAACAAAAGAAGAAAGAGAACAAAAAATAACACTCATACACACACACACGCCAATACTCTTACGTGTATTATCGATATACGTATACTGTAAAACGTGTAATAATCAATTTAAACTAAATACCAGGGTAACAGCAACCAATTTCATTATTATTATTATTATTATTACTATTATCATTATTATTATTATTAAGATTATAATTATAATTATTGTATCTGTGTGTAATGCTTTAAAAACGCCCGCGTGCAAATTAGAAAAAAAGGAGAAAAAGACGTGTTCATTTTCTCGGATTTGTACATTGAATGCACTGATTATAATAATTGCAGTTAAACAAAATACAAATATTGTGCATTATAATAAATTATTATCATTAATATTAGTAGATACCCAGTTGCACAATGTAATGTAAATAATAATGTAATGTAAAAAATTATGTATGCACACACTTTTATATAAAACATTCATATATATATAAAAATATGTGCATATACCATTGAAGGAAACACGTGCACGATTATTACGATCGTGTATTTAAATACTGGTGTACTTTGCGTGAAACATTTTTAATCGTTTAGATGAAGAAAAAAGTCAGACACACACACACACAATTTTTAGACTGTCGTAGAATTTATTATTACTGATTACGCTCCTGCCTATTTGCAATCTTTGACTGTAATATCACGTAATGAAACTATAAAAAAAGTAAACGAGCAAAAAAAAAAATAGAAAAGGAAACTTAAAAAAAGTAATAATAATTAATAATCACCAAGTCGGACCAAAATCGTTGTGAGCATTAGCCGTAAACTCGAACGTTTTATCGATAACTTGCTGTCGAACACCATGAAATATAAGAAAAAGGAATTTTTTCTTTATTCGTTTGATTATTAATATTTAAAAAAAAATCACTTTAATTATATTTGTATTTTACTTATTTTTTTTTTTTCTTGTGCATATTGCGCCTAATTGACCGCAACCGAGACGACAAATAATGGCGGTGTCACAAGTGTAATCATGTTTCAGGGGTAAAACTACCGACCTGCCACTTACCATATTAAACAAATTATAGAAAGAAAATTCGCGTTATTTCGAAGAAACGAACGGGGACGATGCGATGGGATGCATGGTGTATTTGCATAGCAAGTGCGAGAGTATTTCGATGGTTACTCGGCTCTTGCATTATTTAAACATTTTAGGCTTTTAAAAAACTCATAGAGAATTTTTTGTATTTTATATAAGAAACATTTGAAGACGCTCACATCGATGAGAGGCTTGTAAAACGAAAGACTTTTCGTAGACGTTGCGATTTATATAACGTTGAATGCCATGGCAGAGGGTCACCAAAAATCGGCACTAATTTTGTTCATAACACCATAAAGGTTTCACGAGTTAATTTTAATGCTTTTAGATTATTCTTATTGTTACTACATAAAGTTTGAAGAAATAATTGCAAATTATATTCGAACGTATGAAAATAATGTAGATATATATATATTTTATAATATTTTTTGTTTCTCTTTCTCCAAAAGTCATGGTATTTATTTCTTAGATGAATAGAATATTTGTACGAATGGGAAGAAATAAAAATAGAAAAGTGACCCTCTCTGAAAAAAGTTAATCGGTCGTGTTACGAGACTTAATCGAAATGTAGTCAAAGTAATTAAATGAGGGGGGAAAAGATGATTGGTATATTAATAATTAATATATATAGTATATATACCAACGCGATATACTTGTTTTATTGCAAGGCTCAATAATAATATAATTGGGTTAAAAGGAATTAACCCTTTCGTTTGCTCGTATCGTTGGATGATATACGACCTTTATATGGGTTAGTCGTTCATCCATGGGTGACCCGTATATGGGTCACTAGTAACAAAAAGATTAATTATTAACACGGTATACATATATACACATAAGTTTGTGTATATCGCGAGGATAATTAATTAAATATATATATATATATTTATTAAGTATTAATACATACTTGATGATAATAATAACGTAACGATACTACTACTACAAAATAAATGTTGCCTTTGTCACACTGGTTAATGGGAATGAACAAAATATTAATTACTTACGATTAGTAATATATATATAAGTAATCTATTATTACTATCATTATTATTATTATTATTATTATGTATATATAATATATATATACCAATGACACACTACTATGTACAACATGAAGATTCGTATGATCGTGATTGATATGTGTTACGTTGATGTAAATGCGTCCCTACTTTGTGAAACAGTAGGGTTGCCAAATAAATCAACCAAACACTTTAAAGTTCGTATTCACTTTTTTTTCCTAAACATTAAATATATATATATATGCGTGTGTCTATGTGTGGGTGTATGTATATATATATAGAAATACTTATTACGAAAAAGGGTAAATACTTTGTCGTATCAAAACAATTATTAATATGGTATAAGGAATTCTGGAGTTTAGCTTCTTAATTGTCTTTTTTTTTTATACTTCATTATTTGTATAACTGATTTTTAAAAGTATAGTACAAACAAGATCTATCTTTTCTTTCTCTAAAAACATAAAATTTTATAATTTTTTGTAAATTTTCTTTAATATGATGTGCGATTTGTACGATTCATTCGAATACGTTTATTATACTTATGTTTATAAACGGATCATCGTCTCGCAAAATTCTTTAAATTTTAACACATTGCATGCGGGTATATTTCGCCGTGGTTTTACGCGTGCAAGGTTGCGTCCTAGTAACACAAACACCATACATACAATGTCCATCATATTTATACAATACCCGCTTTCTAGCACAAATCTACTAAATACGAATTTTTACGTGACCTGCGCTACAGTGGTAGACTGCGAAAGATGTAAAAGTTTGTTTTTCACATGCAATGTATTTTCCGTCGCATTAGACACTATCTTTTCCATCAATATCTGCATTTTTCCTGTAGACGGTAACGTGGAAGATAAGATTTCTATAGGGTGTTGCGGCGAGGTTTTAGATGGCACGTGAAAGAAACATATCATAAAGCCTGTCGCCAGAAGAAGATGCATACCAAGGATAATGGTGATGTATATGATTCTATGCTTTCCTGTAACATTGATTTTTAATAAATAATTAGATACTACAAATATTTATAAATATAAAACTTGTTTATTACCTGATATAACTGGATACAATGAACGAAGTAAAACACCACCCGACATAAAAGTGGCAACTATTACTAAAATCCATTGTAACCAACCGATCTGTATCGTCCACAAGAATGCAACTGGAATGTAGATGGCCAAAGAATATCCATAAAGACATATGAGCTCCAAAAGCCCTGGAGATGCGTATGACTGAAAACAAAAAAGAATTTGTATTTATGTTTTACCATCGCTTAGAAAAATATGAGATAAAAAATAAGTTGATTTACTTCTATCAATTCTTCTTCTGTATTCCTTGTACTCGTTGTCCACTTCAATGCGCCCCATAATGCAAGCGGTAATAACCAAGCATATAAGAATATCGAAGTAGCAGCATAGGAGATTACATGGAAGTCATATCTCCAATGATAATGACTAGAACTGGCTGTTTGTAAATAGTTAGCCATATTACCGCTTATTGCAACAGAAAATACTAAAGTAACACATATCCAAAATGGACCATATAAGTCTGGATTGGGTCTAATGTGCGTAACCAAATAATTTTCTGTACTATGCGGAAACATTGATCTTTTGATACGCTCTATTACATCTTTTGTATTAACATTAAAAAACTTTTGATAGTATTCTAAAGTCCAAAAACTGTATTGGGATTGATCCACTGAAAGAATAAGACAACAGTTAACAATAATACATCAAAAATGATTTTGACTTTTTATCAATTGGTTTAATACAACATTGTTGAAGTTATATTTATAAGAGATAGTATATTAAATTAATATTTAAACATGTTACATCAATCGTTAACCTTCATTTCTGTTGGGGATGCCTTCTAGATCTTCAAGAATACCGATTCCTGTAGAATCATTAGGTAAATTATTAAAATTTTGATGAGTGGAAGCACCAATGTCAAGTTGTGCTTGACCAACGTTGCTTTGTTGATTCATCGTAGAGAAATCATGGAACGAAATAAACTGCGAATCAGTGTTTTTTGTACGATCACCCTCCATAATTAAACACTATTTATTATTTGAACTTATTTCTTAAACGTATTTGACAATTGCCAGCTGGGCACATTGCAGGCAAGAAAATTACAGTATCGATTTACTACGCGATATATTTCGATATATCGTTTGATGTCAGAATTAAGTCAGCCAATCAGCGAATAGAATTATCGGATGGTGGACTTGCGCCATCTGTTAAATTTCATTGGAACTACATTATATAATATAAATAATATTATAAATATTATAAATAAAATATTACGCAAAATTGTTTATACATATTTTTATAATATTATTATTAATATTAAATACTACAAAAATTGATACATCATTTATATTGTTTAATTTTTACGTTCTAAAAGCCTCAAAATTCAATATAAAATCACAGAATTTTTGCAACGCTAAAATAGTTTTGAATATCCATGACGCGCATTTTTCTAAGCGCGCTTTTTTATTCGACAAAATTTAATACATACTTCACACTCGACTCGATATGTTACAGTCTTACATTTAGTTACTTTATCAAATACATTAACATAATTTATTATATTAACAAATACATACAAAGTTTTATTGTTTATTGTTGAGGACAACGAAAAGGTATGTAAGACAACAAAATATATTTATTGTTCTTTCTTTTCTTTCTCTTTTTCTTAATATATGTGCAATTTCAACAACGTAGTCTTTATGTACAACATGCAATCAAATTTAATATTAAATAAAGTAAATCGAGTATCATATTACATTAGGAGACACTTTAAATAATTATATTCATTTTAATTGATACGATTAAAATTTATACAAGCTTATGATTATTTAATAGAAATAATTTGGAAATTTAAATTAATGAATATTGTTCTTATACGAATATAAATCAATTAAGAACAATTGTTTTCGGCGTCTCCTTAAAAATATTTTCAACATATATAAGTTTTTTACTTTTTATTGCTTATTTTTTTTTCCATAGAAAGAATCTCGCATCACAAATGGAAAATCCTTCGTTAAAGTATAATATTTTTCCTCCACTTAGATTATAGGAATTGATTTGATCAAGCTATCGATAAATGCAGCACAAACATACTAAGGCAGTTTATCTTTCCTTATTTTTTTTTCTTTTTCTTTCCTTTTTAGAGCACAATTATATTACAATATATCAATGTCCGAATAAAAAGTTAGGCTCGATAATAGATAAGATATTTTATAGCTTGTATTTTTTTCCTTTAATTTTACAATGCAATGCTGTTTTTGCAGTGTATATATTACTACTGCATAGATAACTTTAATATCAGCTGTCTTTTAATACTTCTTTCAGAATGGATCCTGTATTTCTTGCTGGAACAAAGTCGGGGAATGTTGGTAATGTAACATTGGAAAGCAATAATGTTGAATGGTTAGAAGAAGTTGAATGTTGTCTGCTATGTGTTGGTCGAGGTGAGGACTAAAAATATATTATTTCGTTGAAAAAGATAAGTTTACTTTTTATATATAAGATATCTGACAGAAAATATAAATACATATATGTTTATCTTACCGACGATGATATTGGCAAAGCAGGTAATTGAGGTTTCGGTTTAGATTCACTTTCTAAAAATCTTACAAATGCAGCTGACAGTGAAGCTTCTTGATCCTATAATAAATAAATAAATATATTTATTATAAATAGAAATTATATTGAAATAATTTGATAGAAAAATCTAGAAAATTCTATACTTGCCTTAGTTGGAGTACCAGTTCCACCAAAACGCGAAAACCAACTGTTATTTGCAACTACATTATTAATACCAGCTTTGTCTCTATCATTTTCTGTAAAATCTAATACCGTGGCAATTACTCTCAGAACAGATGATTTGTCTGCTGCTGACGACGACAAATATCCAAGCAAGAGATTTTTAATAAGATTCCTAAAGAAAAATAATTTATTATAAATATTCATTTGACGATATATAATTTAGAAATAATGTACTCACTTGTCAACTTTTCCTACTCCACTTTGCGTTGCTTCTTCTATTCTTCGTTCAGCGGTATTTTCCAATTCCATTAATCTTTCAACTGGAAATTAATAATCGAAATCAATTATGTTTACTTTTTTTTTTTACTATTATACGTTTTATATTAATTATTATCATACTAGTACAAAACGAATGCTTTTCATATTGATTTCTTTTTATATTAACAATCCAAATTAAATAGAATAAATATTGTAATTAAATAGACAATAAGAAACGTTCCTTGTAAAAAAAAGGAAAAAAGATTTTTGGTTTTTGTATGCATGTGCATTCATTGAGACGTTGTAAAGTTGGCAGATTGGTACGCTGAACAGACATGAGCGCAAGTATAACACAAGTACTGGTAGTTTTGTTATTACACCAGTACCTGATGTAATACTCACACCCACATCTTAATTGCACATGCTGCATTCTCTTCGTTTATCATGCTGTTCTAGCAAACTAATGTTTTCATACATGCTACTAAAAGTATAAGGAAGCTGTTTTAACACGTTAAGCGCCTAGCCTCTTTTGTTGAGCTTTTTATTTAAATTAGGATGATCCACATCAGCCGTAAAAAAACATAAAAGTTTCGGTAAAGTTGGTGGACTGTAGGAATACCAGGCATAGCATTTAACGTGTTAAATATATTAACTACTTTTAGATATATATCGCGTATGAAATTATAATTCTCTATAATCTAAAGATTTAGAATATAAATATTTAATTTATGATTTGAATAAAGAGAATAATTATAAATTTAGAATTTAGTTCCTTTTTTCTGCAGAATATTAGTAACGGGTGGGAAACCCCACGAGGTAATATGAGCTTTTACATTTTACACACTCACGGTTACCGCATGAGATTACCCACTTCCACGTTACCAAGTTTATGTTTTTTACATGTTTTTATAAATCTATCTATTTCAAAGCATTATGCATTTCTATGCTACGATATCTAACAATATATAATTTGATGTTATATATAATATACACCAGAAGAATATTAATGTATTTATATTAATATGTCAGATATTTTTTTAGATAATTTTGGGGAAATTATATTTATATTTAATTTAATTCTTTCGTATATCTTAAATGATACATATTGAAATAATTCAATACAAGGTTTACAATGATTTTCATGGATCTATTATAGAATACCTATACTTTTTAATATCCAATTAATTATTTCAATATAAAATAATACGTTGATGTATCTAATAATTAAAAAAATGTTCATTTCTCTACATTATTTTGTTTCTGCTCGTGTAGCATGCGTACTAAAAATAATTTTTCATAATTATATGGTGTTATATCAAATATATATATATATCAAGCCATTTTTGAGTATTGGTAAAATATAAAGGTCTTGGAAGACTAGCAAAGCTGCAAAATACAAGGTATCTTTATACATTTTATTAATTTTTTTTTTGAGAGAGAAATATCTTTATATATTTATAAAGAAATAATAAAATTATAATTGTGTTACAATGTCAGTATTTTTTATCTTTCTGTAAAAAAAAAAAAAAAAAAAAGAAAATAAAAAATTTTCAAAAATCAGCGAAGAAAGTGTTCACAATAAAATAAAAATAAAATGAAAGAAGAGGAGCACCAGCACCAGTGGGGCAATGCGCATGAGCCAACCAAGATGTGATTTAGTGTGCAAAGGCGGTGGGGTCTGGTTCGTAGCCGGATACCAGCAAGAATCCTGGGCTACAGTTTAATCCCAGAATTACCAGCTGATATTTGACTACATTACCAGATATTATATATATGTGTAAATTGTTTTCACAGATTAGTCACAGCATACACAGTCAAACTGATGATTGTAATGTAGTTTTGATTCTTGTCGCTATTATTATCAAATTTGAGTATATTGAAGTTCTGTAAATAACGTTTTAGTGGGGAGAGACCCAAGTATATTACCGACGATCATATATTTATTTTCCAAAATCCTACAAGCATATAATAATGTATGTGCCAGGTTCAATTATGTATTTAAAAAAAAAAAAGAAAAAAAGAAATAAGTAAGAAAAATAAACAAAAAATAAATATCGTAGAACAAATAATAATTATTGAATATAAATATGAAATAGTAGGTCTTTTACAATTGCTTAGCATACAATCTTGAAAATATAAATATTCGTGTAAAATTATCCAAAAATGTCAAAACACTAACTATGCGATAAATGTAAAGAACAAGATGCAAACAAAAATAGGAAAAATGTGTAGTTTTTTAAAAAGTTACCTTCTCGATTTAATTGATCTATTCTTTCCGTTTTCTTATCCAGTTGTTCGCTTAATCTAGACGCTGCTAGCAAATATTCCTGAGCTTCCACTAATTGTTCCTACACGTATGTGTGTATATATTTATTTATTCAATTAAATAATCATTTTATATTTTGTATAAATCAATTTGCGGAGAAAAGAGTAAGACAAACCTTGAGACAGGAGATTTCATTTAATAATTCGTCTTGTTTTTCATGGGACTCTCGAAGTTGCATTTGTAATTTTTCCGTAACTCTTTTGATATCCCTTTCTTTTTCTAAAATAATAAAATTAATAGCTATCATTATTGCAGTTCGAAAATGATTGCATTAAGGAAAACATTTTTTATACCTCTTTGGAATTGTTCTAAAACTATTTGCAAATTAGTCAGAGCAGCGGTCTGCGACAAAACTTTATCCTCCGCCATAGACAATTTGTTTTGTATGTCGTCTCTTTGTTGGACTATAAGCAACATTTGTTGTTGCAAAGTTTCTATTTCTTGATTCGCCCTTACGCTCGCGGAGGTGTACACGGTTGATGAATTTTTAAGCTTCTCTTCGGTTTGCAGTAATTTTATTTCCAATTCTTTACGCATATCCTCGACCCTCAAAGTTTCTTCCGTGTAACTGTTTTCGATTGTTATTAAATGCGTCCTAAGTCTGTCTATTTCTTTGGCCGAATTCATTAATTTACTTTGACTTTCGTCATATTGATTTTGTAACATTCTATTGTTGGATTGTTCTTGAATCAAGGCAGCTTCCAATGCATTACATTTATCATTAAGAATGTCCATTTCCTGTAATTGAGTCAAATGACCCGGGATTCTACAAATTTCTCCTTTATCATCGACATTTTGAATATTTTCTAATCGTTCTAGTTGAATTTTCAATTCGTTTCTAGCTTCTGCAAGTTCTTTGTCTTTGTCATTTAACAAATTAGCCATTTTATTTTGCTCAATCGACAAATTTCGAGCTTGAGACACTTGCTCGTTCAAGAGTTGAGTTAATCTTTGAATTTCACCGTGATACTGAATACTCTCGTTGTGTTTTATTTGAACCAATCTTACGAGCTCGTCCCTTTCATTTTTAAGAGTAAGAAAATCGTTCGAATCAACTGCGTTAGCTTCATTGTTCATCTTCAAAGATTCTATTTCATTGTCCTTCTCTTTGATAAGATTCGACAAACTTTCTATGGTCTCTTTAGCCATAGAAACATTTTCTTTATTAGACTCGGTGATAGACTCTAATTGATTTTTCATTTCCGCTATTTCTGTCGTTAATTTATTATTTATATCTTTTAGTTCTTCATTTTCTCGACTCTTTTCTTCCAAACTATCGACAAACTTTTGTTTTTCCTTTTCAAAGGAATTTTCTTTCGTTTCAGATTCCAAATGCTTATATTTTTCTTCGGACAAACGAATTTGATCATTCAAATCCGTTATAGTTCTTCTCAAGACTTCGATCTCGTCGTGATCCTCTTTTTTCTTCGATCGTAAATTATTTAATTCGGTTTCAGTTTCCATTAATTGGCTTCGCATTAAATTTAATTCCTTTTCGGCAATCTCTTTTTCTTTCAAACGCAAATTATTCAATTCCGCTTCGGTTTCCATAAATTTGTTTTGCAACAACTCATTGGCAGCAGCTTTTTCTTCATTGAATTTTTCTTCCAATTCTCTAATTTCCTCTAATTTACTACGTAGAACAATATTCTCCGCACTAAGCTCGTTCATTTCATTTTTGGCAATTTCCAATTGAGATTTTATCGAATCGTTTGTTATTTCATACTTGCTTACTTCCATTTGAAGTTCCGATTGTTCCTCTTCTAGCAAAGATTTTTCTGTGTTCAACAGTTCTATCTTCTCTTGGGATTCTACTTGAGTGGCCGTCAATTGATCTAACAGGAATGCATTTTCTTTGACAAATTTGTCATTTTCTTGGGTCAATCGAGCTACCAAATCTTGCCTCAGATTTGCCTCGTGCAAAGCATTGTCCAGTTCTTTCCTCATATTAAATAAATCATATTCCAAATCGTTTCTCTCTATGTTAACTTTTTCCAATGTTTCCCGAAGTTGTTCCAACAAATCGTTCTCTTCTCTTTTCGAATCATCGGCGGTTGCTTTCAACCTAATCAAATCTGCCTGATATTGTTCGTTTTCTTTAATCAAATCAGTATTTTCACGTTCTAGCTCGTTCTTAATATCCACGGTAACTTTGAGTTCCCTTTCCAATTCCTCCATATTACAGACGGAAGCTTTCAATTCATGAGCTATGTTCTCTTTACCTAATCTAAGCTCTTCTATTGTCTCTTTGTATTTTTCCAAAGACGTTCTCAATTCGCTAGTTTCGTTAGAGAACTCTAACAATCTACGTTTCAAATCTTCGACAGAGTCTTCCTCATTTTGAAAAATATTACAATAATCATTGTTAACCGTGGCGTGAATTTTTATTTCATCGAATAAATTTTCGTTTGAATTGATCATCAAACCGTTCTCGAATGTCGGTACAGATTCTGTAACATTTAAGCTTCTCAATTTATCATTCTCTTGGCGTAATTGTTTAACCTCCTCCTGCAAGGATTCAGTTTCAGTTTCCAAGGATGCCACGCGTTCCTCGCTAGCTTCAGGAATGGATGGCAAATTTAATTTCAAATGTTGAATATCTAAAAGCAACGAATCTATGTGCGCCTGCATGTCGTCGCATTCCAGTTGCAAATTGTCCCTCATTTCGGTGCTCTCCTTTAGATTTCGCGTAATCTCAGTTACCTTCCTTTCTAAAACGTCCTTCTTCCAGTTTGCCTCGACGTATCTTTTTGCGACAGTCTCGAAAATCGACTCGTTGGAATCGTTAGTTTCTATGCACGAATTTTTCAAGATATCTTTTACTTTTTGTTCCAATTTGTACAACGAATTACCGCCACCATCATCATCCCCACCATTGTCATTTATTGTTTTTTCATTTTTTCTTCTATCCTTCTCCTCCTCCTCCTCTTCCGTTTGAATATTTTTCTCCACTTTTTCCAAATGACATTTATTTCTTTCAATCGTACTAAGTTTATTCTGCAATTCCAAGACTTTACCTTCAGCCAGATTGTGTTCCACATATAATTGTTCGTATGCATTCTGTAGACACTGATGTTTCTTCTCGTTTTCTTTTTTCAACGTTAACAATTCTTCTACAGAAACAAAAAAAACACGAAATAAATTAATTATAGTATATAATATATAACATTCGATTTTTTAATTTAAATAATATTTTGTTTTTTTTTTTTCTTTAACACAAACCAATAAATTCCGCGTGTTGTCGATCAAGTTCTTCCATACTGTTATTAAGATTTTTATTTTCGTTTTGCAATTCGAGTATTTTTGTAGACAATTCAGCTTCCCTATTATTATTACTCATAGAACTTTCCTGCGAATCCAATTTCAAATTTTCCGATAGATTATTTTCACTGCTTTTATCGAGTTTCTCAATGGAATCGTACATTTTTTCCTTGTCAATTAAAGATGACTTTTGTTTATCATTTTCCAAATTTCTCAGAACTTCGCGAAACAGTTTGACCTTTTCCTGATAATCCAACTTCGATATGACTGTATTGAAATCGTTTACCAGTGCTATTTCGTCTTCCTGCATTCGTTTTACGTTTCTTTCGACCTCGCGATTCTAAATATTATAATGAAAAAAAATTCATGAAAATTTATAAGAAAATATAAGATACATTCAACAAAATAAGATCAATCATTCATTACCTTTTCTTCCATTCGTACGATTCTATTGACCATATCTTGTTTGGCACGCAAATATTCTGCCTTTTGATGATGACCATCAGGAAGTTCGTCCATTATATTCCCATTATTGTTAGCCTAAAAATAATAAAAAAAAAAAAAAGATAAATCAATTAGTTCATTTCGATCGATTTTTCAATACAAATATATGTGCCCATAATTATGAAATTAAATATATATCTCGAAACAAGAGATATATCATTTACAATTAGATCACATTCATAAAATTATGGGCACACATATTATAATATACACATATGTATATAAAGAAAAACCTTTTGAGTTCGTTTAAGTTCAGCTTCCAATTCCCGTATTTTCATGGTGGCTTGAGCCAATTGTTCTTGCAATTGTCTACTATGATTTTGATATTTCGAGTTACGATTTTTAACCGACGGTGGATCCCAGAAGAAAACTTCACCTTCTTCATCTTGATTCTCGTTCTACAAAAAAAAAAAAAAAACCAATAAGAAAACACCTGACAAATACATCTTTAATAAAAAAAGAAAAGAAGAAGAAGAAGAAGAAGTAATAAACATCGAACAAGATTATTTTATATCGTATGATAAATTGTCATTGGTTTGTTTTTTATGTTTTTTCTATAATATTTCAGCACGCGACAGGATATGTATGTATTCCTCAAACAGTTTGTAATGTAGAAGAGAGAGAGAGAGAGAGAGAGAGGCAATAGTTTGTCTTAAAAAAGAATTAGGATGATTATGTATTGCATTAGAAATAGTCGTGAGTATTGAAAGGACGCTATAATGCTTCAGCGATTCGAGTTAAGAAGGAAAATGCATCCGCCGCGGGCAGCCGTATTATTAGCAACTTAGTATTGTTATGCACGTTTATATAAGAACCTGTCAGTATGTGTTAGTGCGAGAGAGAGAGAGAGAGAGAGAGAAAGAGAGACTCGTGAGACAATAAAATGTTGTGTTGGTGTACTACACACCATTCGTTACGTTGTTTTATCCCTCTCA
>NW_014569782.1:128467-139206 GCF_001313835.1 Polistes canadensis
TATTAAAAAAAAAAAACAAAAAAAAACAGAAAGAAAATAATTAGCTTATCGTAAGACGATAAACAAAATTCTTTTTATTTTTTTTATCTCTCTCTATTAGCGATACAATTTTAAATGATAATTATTTTAATTAATTAATTAATGTTTCTTATTATTTTTTTTTTTTTTTCAAACACGAAGAAGTTCGTGATCCCACAAGAGAGAGAAAAAAAAGAGAACAATTGTTTAACGATAAAATAGAGAGAAATGACATAAGATATTTTATATGATAAAGACCCATAAAACATCCAAGGATAATTCGAAAAGATCTCGTACGAAAGATAATTTGAATGACGAACTGGAGAGATGACTATCTCAAAATAGCATCATCATTCTTCTTCTTCTTCCTTCCGTTCGAGTTATGCATTCGTATAATTTTAATTCGAATTCGATAAGAAATTTTGATCGAATTCAAATTGATCGATAAAAAAGAAGAAGGCAACGAAGAAGAAAAGAAAAAGAGAACTTACGATGTCCTGTGTTGGATAATCGCAGGGGAATACAAATAAATAAATACAAATAAATAAATATAAATAAATATATATATGTATACATATATATATAAAAGAGAGAAAGAAAAAAGATTTCCAGGAGATACTTAAATCCTAAATGCATGCATGCATACATGCATGCATATATGCGTGTGTGCTCTTGGGTGCATACATGCATATTTTGTATATCGAGATGAATGCAAATAATTTCAATGTTCTCGTTCGCATTGGACAATTGTTTCAAATCTTTTACCGATTGAAAATTATGCTCGAAATAAAATTCAAAATAAAATCAAATAAAAAAAACCCTTTATCGTGTTATTCGATCTAGAAGAATAAACCATTATTATTTTAGTTGTAATCACCTCTCTCCCCCCCCCCCGAAGTATTTATAATTCCAATCGCGGTATCCCAAATATTCAACGTATTCTTGTTTAAAAAGAAAAAATAAAAAAAGTAAAATGCATTTGAGCGTGAAATTTCATTCGATTTGATTCGGTCTAAAAGAAGAAATAGAAAAAGAAAAAGAAAAAACGATTGTAATGTATATGAAAAGGGGTTTCATTAGGTCAGGTCAAGGAATAATGCGTCGTTTGACTTGCAAACGGACGTGTTTGACCCATACGTGTTGGATACCCATACAAAAGTACATAAGTTATCTCTTTTTTTTTCTTGTCTTGTCTTCTTTTATTTTATTTTATTTGATTTTATTTGATTTTATTTTATTTTATTTTTTGAATTTTAAACGAGCATCACAAATTTCTTTTACATTTAATTAACATATTATTTCAATCGATCATAATTATAATAGTAGTTTGAATAAATATTTGAAATAAGATTTTAAATGGTGATTGAAATCTTTCGAGTAAAATGATTAGACGTACTTTTCTTTTCTTCTTCTTCTTCTTTTTTTTAATTTCTTTTTTACAACTTAACAATGACGTACGCGAAACGTATCAAAACTTTCTTTCTTCGTCTATTATTACACGTAATTCTCCGTTATCGGTACTTAAGAAAAATAAAAAATAAAATACGTGAAGAAATGTCTGTGAACGGGCGCTCACATGCACATACAAACACATATATAGAGTTACAAGTAAAACTGATAACGTAACGTGAGAAAGGAAGTGTCCTATCGTATTGGCGATGACCCTCTCTCTCTCTCTCTCTCTCTCTCTCTCTCTCTTTCTCTCTTTCTTTCTTTCTTTCTCACTTCGTGCTAATGTAAGTAATTTTTTTTCAAACTAAAAATAAGTTCGACTTCGTCATGGATAATAGAGACCTGTGTTTCAATATTTTAATATATATATATATATATATATATATAATTTGTTGTTTGTGTTATCTTTGTCGGATATTACACACCAGGTAATTTACACGCAACATTTATGGACATTTCATTATACCATTATTTATTTTATTACTTCGTTAAATAACTTTTGCTCGAAACATTTTACTTAAATGTTATTTTAAAAGTTTTGTACAAGTCTTTTTTTTTTTTTTTCTTTCTAAAGACTTGTTAAACACAACTTATGTGTAACATTTCTTTCTTGTTTCTATATCTATAAGCAGATTATGATTTATATTATATACGTATAGATGAAGATGAAGAAGAAGAAGAAGAAGACAAAAAATATGTTTGAAATTGAAAGTGAAGGAAGTTTAATAACGTTAGCAGATGGTACTGCTGAATATCCAGACACGAGCTGTGTCAACAGAGACTGTAATCAAATATCTTATGGTATCATGCACACGTAACGATCATCCCACATATATAATGTAATAAGGACAAATATACACATACATTTCTTTTTTTTGTCTTTCTTTTACTTTCTCTTTTTTTTTCTTCTAAGTATAGAGAAATGATTAGTGTCATTACTTTTCGACGATTATCAAAAAGTAAAAGAAGAAGAAGAAGAAGAGTTGCTAACGAATAGAAGTAAATTGAAAAATGATCAATGATTTTTTTGTTTAAATAAATTAATGATTATTTTTCTCTTCATAAGGGAGACACAGGTTTTAAAAATTTATTTTTTGTAAAAAATACAAACCCTCAATTAGAAGTTTAGAAAAGAAAAGAAAAGAAAAAAAGAAGGAGTAAAGAATATCAAAAATTTGTGAATATCAAATTTGTGGAAACACCTTTGGACCTTTTATTATTTTGTTGTAAAAGGAAATTCTTTGAAATTTACCAAACGTTTGACGTCACTACTTCTTCTTATTCTTATTCTTCTTATTCGACACAGTAGAAGACGACTTAAAGTTTTATAAACGACAGAAAACATAAACGTTTATGCGTAGAACGTATAGGAATCGCGATAGCATTCGAGCGAGGTAATAATAATCGGTGAGAGCGTCACAATGACTTGTAGAAAACGGCATTGTTATTTAAATATTATACCTCACGTATGATAACACTCCACCGATATATTTTCTATACCGTTTTGTACTTTTATTATTTCCTTTTTATGCTTCCCTTTTTTTTTCTTTATTTCTTTCTTTCTTTCTATTCTGTTCTTTTCTTTTCTTTTCTTTTCTTTTCTTTTTTTTTCTTTTTTTTTCTTTTCACGTATGATGATAATCGAAAAAATACCGGAAAAGAAAACACACTAATATTTATTAAACAATAAATATATATTTCATAACTGAATATTTGTTTGTGTGCGTGTTCTATAGCGTTTCCTCGATTTTGAAGTAGATCAACCGTAGGTGTTAAGAAAGAAAGGATCTTGTTGTCGTAAAACAAAAAGGTTGATTGTTAACGAACCTGTGTTCGTCATTAGTAGATTTGAATCTAATCTAAAGATGAATTTATTACTAGTATGTTAAATAAGAGGATTATAATTAGGAGGAGTGTATATTTTCGGTGTCAACGAACGACGAAATCATTTTCAGATGCTTTCAAATTCCAACAGTTAATTCAACTCTTAAAACGAAGTTTACAATATTACATTTGAAAAGAAAACAAATAATTAATATATATATATTTCAAATATTAAAATAATATATTTTAATTTATATTATATATAAATAAATTTATTATGCATACACACACAAACAAATTTACCTCTCCCCACCCAAAAATATAAATTTCATATCTATTATTTTAACTGAACGCAATCTCAACTGTGTAACTGTTTTATGAATTATAAAAAAGAATAAGGGTGTGTTTTAGCAGAAATAAATTTGATATTGAACAGATAGATATACTATTCTATGGTGATAAGTTTTTATATAAAATAAAATACTTTTAGATGTCACTTTTTAGTCAGCAATGTCAAAGCAAAATAAAATGGTGGCTTGCTTGCTTGATGATGACGATGATTCCTTTACTGTTGCTGCTGTTCTTTTGGTGTTCGTATCACGAGTTTTATTTTTCTTTTCTTTTAGGCGAGTAGTAAGTATATAACTAACAATAAGTAAGTAACTTGGTTCGTCTTCTTCTCTTCTTGATACCGCAGGATATTAGCACCGAGGTAAGATAGAAAAGGTACACGGTGTCTCTCGTGTCGGATACTCAGAAGCTAACGTTCAACTCCTTTTCTTTTTTTTTTCTTTTTTTTTCTTTCGAGATAAGCACGAGCCCTGTTCTTTCTCTTCTTTCTACCGAGTCATCTACAGAACGTGGAACACCCAAGCAGCAGCAGCAGTTTCAGCTTCACGCTTTAAATATCGCGTACGTTGACTTTATTTCGATCCTCTTTCTCTGTTTTATATATTTTTTATTTTTTTTTATTTTTTTTTTAGTCTTTCTTCCTTTTTATTCTAATTTTATTTATTTTTCGGATTAAATTATTATTATTATTATTATTATTATCCATAAATAATTAATCTAATTTTTATACAAATTTTCAATTATATTCTTCGAATGGAAACGAATCATTTTTATGAGGGAGTTCTTTTTTTTTTTTTTTTTTTTTTTCAAACACGAAGAAGTTCGTGATCCCACAAGAGAGAGAAAAAAAAGAGAACAATTGTTTAACGATAAAATAGAGAGAAATGACATAAGATATTTTATATGATAAAGACCCATAAAACATCNTTTTATTTATTTTTCGGATTAAATTATTATTATTATTATTATTATTATTATTATTATTATTATTATTATTATTAATCGAATTTTTATACAAATTTTCAATTATATTCTTCGAATGGAAACGAATCATTTTTATGAGGGAGTTCTTTTTTTTTTTTTTCAAACGATGACAACAAAGTTAAGCACGCGTGACAACGGTTTGATGACACCGTTGTTCAAGAGGAAACCCCTTTTTATATTCCATGAAAAGTTTGGATACCGGAAAAAGCCGTGTGTCCTTTCGAATACGAGGAGGAAGACGAACGAGCGTGAAATGCGTGTATGCACTTATTTCTTTCTTTAGTTCTCTTCCATATTCCTTTCGTAATTCTTGAGCAAATAATGGTACCCAAAAATACACATACAAAACACCAGTGCCACGCGTTGAAGATATTTTTCTCTTTCGAAGGGAAAGAAGAAGAAAATAAAAAGAAGAAGAAGAAGCCTATTACTACTTTCGAGACTTCATGGAATTCTTAACTACTCTCTTAACGGAAGATTTTATATAAGGTGTTTCATAAATTATTATATTATACTTATTAACTTTTCTATTTTTATTTTTTTTTTCTCTCTTTAAACTCTCCGACAATGAATAGACACACACTACAGTTTATTAAACATTATTTCTTATTATCATTAAATAATAATTTATTTATTTGTAATATAATAGCTAAAGGTGTAAACGTGTTATTAATGTTATGAATAAAATATGAAGTGATTATCCCACCTTTTTAAACAGAGCATACAAGGATGATGATGATGATGATGATGATGATGATGATAATTAAGTTGATCACAAGGACATGAAGAATTTTTCTATTACATAGACACATTTACCGATTGATTTTGATCTTTGATCGAAGGAAAATTTTCATTTAAATTAACATCTTTAATACAAGAGTAAATGAATATTTTTGTTAGTGTTTATTTTATTAAACGTAGAAAAATGTTTAATCGTCCTATGAATGTTTGATTCATCCTAAAATAAAAATCGATACGAATGCCGAATTTCTCCTACAACGTGAAACATTTTTTTTCTCAAAATATAATTCTTTTTATTATTGAGTCGTTTTAGAAACAAAAAAAAATAATGCAAAAATAAATTCGTCATTAGAACGATTAACTACGGTTATCAATAATTACGATCGTACGACGTTGTTTTTTTTTATTTTATTTTTTATTTATCGTCGTCGTCATTTTGTTGCGTTGCCGAATCGAAACCCACACACTTACATACATACATAAAAGAAAAAAAGAAAGGTTCTTTTTCTTATCTAAATCGTCCTAATATCTTCCGGAAGAGGAAAAATTAAAAAAGAAATATGGCGACAGAATTCGGTCATGAGCGTTAAGATAAAAAAAAAAAAAAGAAGAAAAGAAAAAAACGCGCGCGTTATCTTTTACTTACGACTGTATAATTATGGGTCTAACTAACATAAGTAAGCCTAATGTATATACGAATGATAGATATACGGAAATGTACGAAGATTATCCGACTTTGAAATAGTAACACGTTGCACAATTTATATTTTTAAAAAGACGAGAAATAATTAACAGATCGAAAATTAATTAAATTAATTATATCGTTCGTGTGTTTTAGGATGGGGGGGGGGTAAAATTGCAGAAATGTATTATACAATTAATTCATTCTATCAGTTTTTCATTGACGAAAATTTAACTAAAATATCGCAGATTATTCGACAAATTAATTACTCTCCCATTTCTCAAAGTTTTCCAAACCTAAATTTGTAATTTTTAAAAACAATTTAACTATACCATTTAACTCGTCGAATTGTGTAATATTAATATAACTAATTCCGAGAAGTTTTATTTCATAAATTTATTTTTAAAACTACTACTTATAAAAAGAACTTTTGATCAATCACGTATTTAGTTGCACATTAATTTTTTYTTTTTGTTTTTTYTTTTTTTTTTTTTTTTTCTTGTGTCTCTTCGAGTAACGTTACATTCGTGCTTACATAAACGAAAAGATATTATAGAACACCTTCGTGTGTTTTCATAATCTCTTGAATTAAAGATCGTGGAAATATCGTGTATATATATATATGTATATATATGTTTTTTTTTTTTATAGATAGACATAGTCATCACGTATACAAGTTAGTTTTTCTCTCTCTCTCTTTCTTTCTTATAGTATCTTCGCTCCAAATCTGGAAACACTGAATCATGCATATCCTTCTTTTCCTTCTTAATCATTATAGTCGTCATTATCGTCATCATCATCATCATCATCATCATCATCATTACCGTCATTATTATCATGCATTTTTTCCAACTTCCAGGATTAACCCGTATATTATAATAATCGGCTTTTAAATAACTATTACATATTATTATTCTATTCTCTATGACAAGAAAGATGATAGGAAATTTTTTGAATTTGTTAACGCAGTAATAATAATAATAATAATAATAATAATAATAATAATAATAATAAAAGATATGAGATTATATTAATAAATCAATATAATAAACAATCTATCGCGATTAAACGATAGGCAGGTGTGTCTCTGCCAATCGTTAGCATAAAAACGGATTATATGGAATGTTACTCAAAGGTTAAAATACAAGGATCGCTTTTTTTTTTTTTTTTAATTAACCTCTGCATATTTGTATAAATATACAATACTTTGCACGTTGAAATATACCCGTGCAATTTATTTAAACTGTTTTACGAGTACATTACATTTGTGATTTATCGAAAACAAAAACAAAAGAAAAAGAAACGACAATGCATCGATTTTATATTGTTCAGAAAATTTTTGATAAACAACATTTTTCCAAAGGAAGAAACAACGTTGCAGCAGCAAGGGAAATAAAAAATACAAATGATTCGTTACAAAAACAATTTGACGTTGTTGTTTCTCGAAACTTCAATTGCAAAAGAAGAGAAACTAATAGGAAAGGAAAAAAAAATAGAAGAGGAGAGGAGAGGAGAGAAGAGAAGAGGAAATGAAAAATGATAAAATATTGAACGGCATATAACGTTAGACGTAGAAAACGGTTATTGTTTCGAGATAAGGAACGGCGGTTCGTTCTACGACGGTTTTTATCGTCTAACACAACACACACATACACACACATACAACTACGCGACAAGTCGATTTTTACAACGAAAATGATATTATTAAACCAATCGTAATAACTTTACTTACGTTTAGTGCGCTTGCGTGCGCGTGTGCGTGTTCTTGTGCGTGTCGTATTATTCGTATGTGTGTTCACGCGGCTAATCGTGCATCGCGTTGTTAGTTAAATAATCATAGGTATAAGTTCCTCGTGTCCTTCGAATATTATCTACCGATAGATAGACTCTCTCACTTACTTAAAGCCACGTTCTTCTTTTTCTTCCTTTTGTTTTTTTTTTTTAACTTAATAAACTCCTCATGTTTTTATTTTACGCTATTCGAAAAAAAAAAAACCGAAACAAAAAAATTATATTACGAGCAAATTTTGTACACACGCCTTCACTGTGTATAGATTTTATTTTTCTGTTCTTTTTTTTTTTTTTTTTCTAATAAATAATTAATATTCAGTAGCGCAACGATTTAGATTTGATTTCAATTATATTTTAATTAAACGACACAACAGCTTGACAACTCGTCCGTTTTACGCGGCGGCAAATTCAAATGATTTTAACCAAAAATTTTAAGGTTATCCCGTTTCCCTTGAATGCACATAATATCAGTAAAACTTGAGTGAATAATGTGGAATATCAAATTAAATCGTATAAAGGAGGATAATACAACGTAGGAAGAAAAATAAAATCACAGTTTTGGCGCGTGGCATTCTTCTTAAATGGCCGAGGGGAATATTATACACGCAAACAAACAAAAAATGGCGACGATAGGAAAGAAAAGAAAATCAAAATGGCGGAGGATGCGTCTTCCCAAAGCAACGTGACTTTTTCTTTTATTTATTTGTTTTTTTTTTCTTTAACTTTGTTTAACGTCAAAATAAAGTACAAGAAAAAAAGAGAAAAAATTAACGAATAGCAAATAAATATTTATAATGGATCTAAAGAAATAAAAAAAAAAAAAGAGGATACTATAAATAATTTCTAGGTTAGAGAGAGAGAGAGAGAGAGAGAGAGAGAGAGAGAGAGAGAGAGAGACGAGTTACGAGTATTATAGATTATTTGTGCATAACAGCACGAACGCGTTAATCCCAGTCGTAACGTTTGTTCTCTTGCTTTTGCTCGTTTGCAACACGAGTGCATAACTTCTCTCTCTTTCTCTCTCTTTCTGCATACATATTGTTATGCACACGTCGTAGAGAGCACGAGTCCGAGGCTTTGAACAATTGTCCTCGTAAAATAAAAAGAAAAATGGAAACGAAAAAAAGAATAAAAGAGTGGAAAGATACTTTGCGTAATACTTTTTTTTTTTTTTGCGAAAATTAAATAAAAAAAAGAATGATGCGCGTTCAGTGCCCCCCCCTCTCGCCCCCTCGCCCAGTTAATACTTATATTTTTCTTACGCAAATTTTTGGTAAATATATTAGACGTCGAATAATTATTATTCATATATATAATTTTTTTTTTTTTTTTTTTTCAATAAGAAAAAACGTTCCAAGTGGATATTCATTATGGACGTTCAACACACAAATCACATTAAATGGAATTATAAGAAATGTTTTATTATGTTCCAAGATAATCCGAGATATAAAAAAAAAAAAAACAGGATCCTCGTTGATATAATTATCGATATAAAAAATTTGTTTGGAAAAAATATGTTTATACTTAGGCGAGGTTTAATGAAAGAGAAAATATATGTTGGGTTCCTATAGATGCGATACTTGTTGCGCCTAGCATCACACACAACATATATATATATATATATATATATATATATATATATATATATATTTTCTCGAGAAGAGAGGGAAAGAGAAGGAGGTGTAGAGGGAGGGGGAGGAGGAGGATGAGAATAATTTAGTTAGCTCTTTGGAAAATCATTCGTACGAACGAATCTCGTCGTTCCACTTCGATAAACGGACGCGATCATTTTCTCTCTCTTTTTCTCTCATTAATTAATTAATTCATTCATTCATTCATTATGCCGTAACGTGATCGCGTAACTATAAAGAAATAATAATAATAATAATAATAAAATGTAAAAATCGAATATAAGAAAAAAGGTAACACGTGTACAACTGTAATTAAAAATGAAGATAGAAAAATTCTGGCGAGTACGATAACGATAAAGGTGCGATCCGATGCAATGGGGGAAAATCACTATTTAATTATTTCATAATTTGTAACACAAGAGACGGTGTGTGGGTTTTTTACAATTATTTATTTTTATTCCTATTTTATTGACTCACGATTCACATTCGCGTTTTATAATTCTATTTTAATTTTGTCTCTTTTGTGTTTTTTCTTTTTTTTTTGTTTTATTTTAATTGAACACACTTCTTTTAATACGTAGTCAATATTTCTGCTCTGTGTGTCTATAGTTTTATACAATTATTTTCTCGATCGTTATAAAAGCGTTTGTAAGGGGGGAAAAAAAAAAAAAAAAGGAAACGTCGAAGAAGAAAATGACGGCTTCTCCAATCGAATTCTCTTTCCGTGTCTCTCTCTCTCTCTCTCGTGATTGTAAAATGCACTTATATAAAATAAAATGCGTATAATAATCATCCAAATCCGATTGCTTTGTCCGACCGTAATAAATGTTTCACGAAATAGATATGTCACGCGATTAATAAGATTCGTCATGATTCTTATTATCTTTATCGTTCAAATTAAAAAAAAAACAAAACTGTAATAAAATAAATGTAATAAAATAATAGAAATTAAAAACTATAAAATTAAACAAATATTTGGAATATAAATTAAATATAAGAGTTTTATACAAAGAGACAAACAAAAAATAAAAAAAGGAAGAAAGAAAAGAAAAGAAACATTTTTGTATATCTCGATTACTCACAAAACAGAAAATACAATATCGTGTTCCTCCTCCTCTTCAATTCACGTCCACCACCACCACCACCTCCTAGTCGAGGATGAAAAGTTTCTCGATCATTGATTTTTCCTCTCTCTCTCTCTCTCTCTCTCTCTCTCTCTCTCTCTCTCTCTCTTTCTCTCTCTCTCTCTCTCTCTCTCTCTCTTA
>NW_014569782.1:139287-150630 GCF_001313835.1 Polistes canadensis
CGGTAGGGTTATTATTCACAGAGGAAAAAATAATTGTCCGATATTTTTTTTTTTTTTATATACTCGTAAATAAACGGTAACACTCGGTAAGGTAATATATATATATATATATAAGAAATATTATTGATGAGGATATAGGTTAGTAGGGGAAAAAAAAAAAAGAAAAATTGTAAGAAAGAAAGAAAGAAAAAAAAAGAATAAAAGGGGGGTGTTGATCACGTGCGATGGTCAAGAGGATACACGTTCACGGTACGAGCGTTGAGAAACGACTGTGCGTTCGCTAGGACTCTTCCTCCTACCACCTAGCTAAAGTATTGCTTGCCACCACCACAAACACGAGGTGCTTCCATGTACGTGTACGTACATGTCTGTATTTGTATATGTATCCTAACGTATGAGGAAGAAGAGATATATATGTATAAATGAGCTTGTAAACACGTATACTCATCATACCAGGTATATATACATACATACATATACATATATATATATATATAGGTAGATATATGTACTTCGAACATTTACATATGTGTGAGTGCACGTGCATCTATATATTTACGCATTTTACTTCTTCTACAGAGAGAGAGAAGGAGCGAGGAGGTGGGTGGTGGTTGGGGAGGGGGGAACGTAGCGTGATCGACACAGAGCAAACACAATTATGGTTGTATATGTGAATATATGTGTTAGGACATGTCACAGGACTAGGTATCGATATCTCAGGTCCTACACTCTCTCTTGTTCATCCTCTTCTATCAATACTCTCTTTCTCTCTCTCTCTCTCTCTCTCTCTTATTCCCAATAAGAAACCACATAGACACGTGCACACATACGTATACAGAGAAAGGACGATACGGTTGCCAACAGAGCTAGCTAATGCATCGAGCCGCAACAAGCATGGGACTATAATATGCCCTTCGATAGCCTATTCTCTTCCTACGAGAATTATGTTTTATATAGATTCGAGGGAAAAATAAATGTACATATGTGTTTTTGTATACGCGTGCGATATATGTGTTGTGTGTGTGTGTGTGTATGTATATATAAGGTATCTTTTTGCATGGGGGAGGAGGAGAAAAATACAACGAAGGAGTATGTATTTTCATTAAGTTTTACCAAGGATAAAAAAAAAAAAAGAAATTTCTAAGATAGAAATCATTTCGATGGATATATATATATATATTTTTTTGTTCTTTTCATTTTCTTCTAACGAATTAAATTTAATGAACATTTTATTTCACAATCCATTTATATTAACAATCTCGATGGATATTACACAATACAATTGCATACATTATAGATAAAGTTAATCGTAAATTCATATATTATTATTCCCCCGTTCCCCTCCACCTCTACCTTCCTACTCAATAATTAATTTATAAAAAAAAACAATGTAACTTTTCCTATTCCTCTAATTAAATTCGATAAAATCGATAAGAAGAATATATTCCTTGTTTTCTTTTTATGTAAATAATAATATATATATATATATATACCTATTTAATTATTCGTAGCTTTGCTATTAATTCACTTTGTTAAATTAAATACATTTATACGGGAAACGAGAGAGTGAGAGAGAGTGTGAGAGAGAGAGATAGATCGATATCCGTCGATGGTTTGTAACACACATCACCCTTCTCCCTTCCTCCCCCACCTCCTTCTTGCCCCCTCACTCACCCCTCAGAGTAGAATCTATTAAGTGCGACGACGATGGGACGATGACAAAACTCGAGTATATGTGTGTGTGTGTGTGTGTGCTAACGTAGTGATATTGTGTAGCATGTATATAATAGTACACGCGTTTGGTTCTGGCATGCATAAACGCATCACTAATACATCAATTTGTATCTATATATATATATATATATATATATATATATATTATATGTATATAGATAACATATATATATATATAAATGTATGTATATATATACGGGTAGAAACCCCATGTCGCAAAGGAAAACGTAGAAGCAATTTCGTTTATATACACGCACGTGTACAACGGAAAGGGGGTTGGTAGGGGGAGGAGGGGGAGAGAGAGAGAGAGAGAGAGTTGCTGTTGCTGATGGACGACGAGGTATCGTCTAATGCATACGAAAGATCTATCGGTGTTACGGTGTACAGGTATTTTTTACGTATATTATGGATCACTAATAGTATTCGAGAACCATTGGGTAGAAGAAAAATATAAAGGAAGGAAAAAATAGTATATATATATGTATGTATGTATGTATGTATTTATGTATGTATGTATGTATGTATGTAAAGAATTGTAGATGATTTGAAATTATCCTTAATCTTGTTTGTTTAACACAATTTTTATTTGCGAGTTGATTTATAGGTTTGTAAATTCAATTTAATGATTTCTATTCACTTGTGATGATCACAGATTTTGGAAACGTGATTTGTTCGGGTTTCGAAGGTAAAGAAAAAAAAGAAGAAAGTGCATTTCAAAATGGTCGCCGAGTAGGTAAGCTTTTTTCGCGATAAGAAAACACCTCCGGCTATCTTTGCTACGAGCCTTCGATAATACAAGTCGAATTAGTAACACGTAAACTGATTGGTCGTGGTGTCTTGATTCGACCTCGATACATTTCGAGATATCGTTTACTTCTACTATTATTTCTTCTTGTTTATTCGAAATATTATCTATCATTTTAAAATTAAAAATCACATATACACACACATATATATATATATATATATAATATGTTATATGTAAGTAAATTCCTTATTATTACACATAGAAATTAAATACTATACTTGTTACGAGAAACGTACAAAAAGTTCGGCACATTGCGATTGAATTAAAATATTAAAAAAAAAAGAATCCTCGCATTTGTCAATTGTCATAATCACGAATAAAATTTAAGAATTTGTTGTTTACAAACGATAAGGATATAAATGATCTTTAAGAGGGGAAAATTAATATTATAAATATGGCATGGGGCCTATAAAGAGGAACAAAGCGAGTAAACAGCAAGCAATCGGATAGAAAGAGAGAGAGAATCATGAATAATGTAATTAGGCTAGCAACCTTTTCCGTTCGGATGTGCGTTAGAATATATATATATACATATATATATGTACATATATATATATACGAATGTACAACGCGTCGTCGCGTTTAACTACAAGAACATTTACAGAACATTTTTATCGGCCCCCATGCGAGTGGGTGCTGCGGGCGCAGCTGAAGGAAACAAGTCGAATAAAAAAGACAATGAAAGAAGAAATAAAGAGAAAAAAAAAGAAATTAGAGAAAAAAAAGAATAGGAGGAGCGTGAAAAAGGTTATTATGCTAATCGTTAGATTCCCCTTCCTTTTTTTTGTCTTCTTCTTTTTAGGAATTAATTTCTATTCGTTTTTGGAAGAATACAAACTACGCGAAAGGTTTTAATTGTATTACCTTTTATTTTTGTATAAACCGGAAATTATATGGATTATATTTTAAAAGGGAACTTTTTTTTTTCCTAGGCTAATCATTTTTTGTTTCAATTGATTTACGTTTGTTTAAAACGTTACGTAATATTTTACGATGGAAAATAATTACTTTTTCAAAAATTATTTCAATATTTCTAGCCTGCAATCTACTGTATGTATGAATGTAATTTTATATATATATATATATATATATAAGTCATTCGCGAATAATTATGCAAAAGCAAATGTTATTCAAAAGATAAAAAAAAATATAAGAAAGATATCGCTTTTAACAAAAACGATTCCGCATATTTACGGCTACGTTGCATTTTTAAAATTCAACATACACATACAATACACATGTATATCTAAATCTGACATAAGCTCCCTTACGTTTTATCAAATGTAAGAAAAGTTAGACATGAGTACTGCTGAGTATAGTATTTTGTTTCTTTTTTTTTTATTTTTTATTAAAATAAATATTCGAAAATCATTTCATACTTATTCTTTTAGAGTAGATAATTTTTCTTTTTTTCTCTATCATATAATCATATAGAAACACATAAATATTAATTATATACGTTATTCTTCATATAATTCAAATCGAATTCTTCCAAGTAATCATTGAATATCATTCGAAGATGGTAAATATAAATGACGAGTAAACACAATATGTTTTTTCTTTCTCTCTCTCACTCTCTCACTCTCACACTGCATTCGCTTATCTGTCTATCCATCCATCCATCCATCCATCCATCCATCCATCTTTATATCATTTTATGTTTTTCACTTGTTTATTAGATGGAGTAACAACGACGAGTCTTGACACAATTTTAAACGAAGGATAACACACTCAGAATTTATCGAACGTTGTGTTTCTATATTAGACCGTTGTATAATTTCTCTTGGTATAATATTCGTCTCAATGCCATTTCAAACGGATTTCAATGATCTATCTCATTCTCTCTCTCTCTCTCTCTCTCTCTCTCTTGTTTATTATTATGGTCGTAGTCGATAAAACTTTGAGTGGCTATCGAGCGTGAAGTTAAACACCACGTCGAGGATAAACAAAAGACTAAAAAGAGTGTGTGTGTGTGTGTGTGAGAGAGTGAGAGAGTAAATTAAAAAGAAAATGAAGGAACAAGTAGGAGAAGACAAAATTACATATATACACACCTATCGCATCAACACCATTTACATTTCGTCTTCGTACCATATACATAAAATCAAATTGAAAAATATAAAAAAAATAGTATAATAATAGATATATAAGAATGTTTAAAAAAAAAAATAAAAAAATAGTATAATAATAGATATATAAGAATGTTTAAAAAAAAAAATAAAAAAATAGTATAATAATAGGTATATAAGAATGTTAAAAAAAAAAAAAAGATTACATTTTTTTGTTCACTGACTGACCTTCTTTTCCTCTTCATTTCTTTTTTTTTTTTAAGAGTAGTAGCCCCTTCAATATGTGAGTTTGTGGTTTAAATTTCAATATTTTATTTGTTCTATCTCTTTCTCTTTCTTGTTCTTTTTTTTTCTCTGTTTGTCACTCTACACTTAATCGAGTCAAAGTACAGTAACGTCATAAGTAGAAAACGTTTAACGCACATGCATTTATAGAGACGATAGTTATAACCTAAGGGTAGTCATAGTCACTATCAACCCCCCTTTTAACCCTAATCATTATTCTATCTCGCTCTTCTTCCTCTCTCTCTCTCTCTCTCTCTGTCTTTGACTTTTGGCCTATCGTTAGTTATCGTATGTTTTATCAGAAAAAAAAAAAATTCTACTAAAGCCTACACTCCTCTTTCTCCTCTTCTTCATCATCCACCACCTCATCCTCATCCTTCCCTTTTTCTTTGGGCAGCTGTTGTTAAGCTTCTGATCGATTACATTTTGCGAGAATAGGAGAAAGAGAAAGAGAGAGAGAGAGAGAGAGGGTGGGGTCCTCTTCAAATTGGAGTTACTCGTTTTACTCGTATAATTTTTAACGTGGGTGTAATTATACACATATGTACACGTGTATACGTGTATACGTATGTGTGTTGTGTATGTAATAATAAAATATTTTTATATACGCGAGAGGTGAGAGGGTTGAGGACTGCAAATGTATTTTATATATTATTTATAATTGAATTTATTTAAAGTACGTTGATATATATATATTTATATATATTTACAAAGTTCATATATGTAAAGTATTCTTTAATTTTGTTTTATTTTTTTAAATAATTATTTTCGATAAAAATGAATAATTATTGTCGGCGAATTTTGGAACGAATAAAAATTCAATAGAACGATTTATCATATTTTTTTTCTGCAAAGTAATAGAAATAGAAATAATTTTTTTCGCCAACGGTGCAAATGAATTTCTAAAAGAAAGAAAGAACCAAACCAAAAAAGTAAAGAAGGTAGGCAAAGGAAAAAAGTTTGCAACGGTTAAAAGCGATAAGCGATATCGTGCTCGAAACGATTCTTTTTTTTTTTTTTTCTGGTGCATTAAAAAGTTCGATCGACTTCAAGGACTGCGGTTAACTAAACCTGTGGAGTTTGAAACGACGACGACGACGACGACATGTGAGTCACCTCGCGTGGAATTTTCTCTCTCTCTCTCTCTCTCTCTCTCTCTCTTTTCTTTCCTTATATTCTCGTTCCGTTTCGTTTCGTTTCGTTTCGTTTCGTTTCGTTTCCTTATTCCTTCTCGCGTCGTCTCTCTCTCTTTCTATCTCTAACACAAGAATTTGTTTATTTTTCTCTCTCTCTCTCTCTCTTTTTTTCTCTTCGCGTTCCTCCTTTGACGAAGATCGAAAACACCGAGTAGGGTCGGTGCAACCAACCATTTTTAGCGTCTCGTTACTCAAACGGCTTCAGAAGAAAAAGAAAAAAAAAAAGAAAAAAAGAAAAAAAAAAAAAGAAAAAAAAAATCGACATAGTACTTGCGAAGGAAAGATCGTAAAGGTTGCTTCAAGTTAGTACGATTTCCAAGGCGCTAAACGAACTCGTTCGTACATTCATCGACAAACGGGGACTAGTAACTCTACGTAAAAAAAAAATTACGAAAATTTTGTAATAAAAGATAACAAATAAGTAACAAAAATATTCATTATTTTTTATTGTATTTCATTATTTTATGTAAAATTGTCTTCCTGTATGCGAATTATTACGTTTCTACGGTCATTTTGTCGCAACCAATGAGCGGATTAAAAGAATTCAATATGGCGGACGTGGTGGCCGCCATCTTGGTAACGCGTAAGACGGCTACGTTCGCATCGTTTTTTACGAAATTATTGCAATCAAAAAATGATTTCAATTATTCAAGAGGATGGTATTATATATGTCAAATGAAAAATTAATATTAATATTAAAATAAAGATTAAAATTCATATTTATAGGCATAAATATGAATAGAAAAGCGTAGAAAATTGGTGTAAACGTTGGATTAACGTTCGAAAGGAAGCTAGAAAAAAAAAAAAAAAAGGGAATTGTGAAAAGGGGAAGAGAAAAAGAGGAATCTTGACTTTTTTTCTTTTTTTGGTAGAGGATTCGTTACGCGAGGGAAGAACATATGTATTTAGTAGACACGAAGAACAGGGCCAATCCTTTGTTGGTCCAAGATATGAAATAGGGTATAAGGCGACGCTTATCTTCTTATCTCGCATTTCTAGCGAGATTTGCTTTCTTTTTCTCTCTCTTTTTCAAAACGTATACGTGACTAAAAAGAACAAAAATAAAAAAAAAAAAAAGAAAAAAAAGAAGAAAATAGGCTTGGTAGAAACCACATCGCGGAGACACTGATTCAAGAATTTAACTTCTTTGGTACACACACGTACACACACATACACACACACACACACACACACACACGAAAAATATTCTTCGTCCCTTTTCAGGGAAAAAAATAACGAGTTGAGAAATAATATTTAAAAAGACAAAAAAGAAGAAAAATAGATAAAACAACTATGTTGAAATATAATTATCAAGAGCTTATCAACAACAAAAAACTTATTTTCTTTAATTACATCAGCGTGATGACCACTTGACAACAATTTGAAGGAAAACCTCGAGTAGTTAGTGGTATCTACCAGAGACTTAACAATAAGAATTATCGTTTTCTAAGCATTAAAAATGTTCCTTGAACGACGATGGAAATATATTTATATAATGTGTGTGTATGTGTGTCTACGTGCGCGTGTGTATGTGTATAAGACGCGTGAGTTGAGGCTAAGCGGTTTCTAGGTCGAACTGAACCGCAAAAAAAGTAAACTCTTACAAATATATATTTACATTCCGAGAGGTGATAATTCCTTGGTCAGAATCTTACTGCAGCAAAGAGAACATCCTCTCTCTCTCTAATCGATTATCGAACGTTCCATTTTTCTTTTTTCAAATTTCTCTTTCTCTTTATTATTCTACTTTCATGTAAACCGCGAAAAAACACAAATTACGAAAAATGTAAGATATTAATAAGATTAAAATCAATAATTGATTGGGACTGTTGTTTTACCGGTTGAATTTTATTACGAAACTCATCGAGGAATGCGGTTTGTAATGTACGAGAGACTCGAAAAAAAAAATAAAAAAGAAAAAATAAGTCCGTGAAAAACGGTTTTAAACTATCGATAAGAACGATAAAGAGAATTATGACTGTTGCAGTCGTTGGCGTAATACGAAGTGAGAAAGGGGAGAATGAGTGTGTCGCGTTCGGCAGTTTTATATTATCAGCCTCATCAGCTGCCACGCTTGATTTCGAGACTTCTCTTCTTATATGCTGAGTAAGAAAATACACGTCTACTCTCTGGACTCTCTTCTAGTATACATAACATATATATATATAATCATTTAATTACAATTAATTATATTATTAAATAACATTAATATCGCGTATTCGTTTATATTAAAATGTAAAAGAGAAAAACCCACGATCAGAACAATTCTATTATCATCTGAAAAAGAATAAAATAATCCCCAAATGGGGGGACTTACCGATTCTTTCGTTTTGGTGTCCAACTCGACGACAATTTTTTGCAGCTCGCAATTTTGTCGGCGCAACATAGATATCTGTAAAAGAAAAATAAGAAAAACAAATAGAACAAATCAAAGAGGAAAATTATAAAAAAAAGGGGACGAGTCTCATTGTAAAAAAAAGAATACGACGAGCCCATGAAAATCAAAACGAATGTCCCATGGATTATTAATCGTTTGCTTGTCCCCATTTAATTTCTCCTAAAATTACGATGTAAAAAAAAACGTGTTAGTAATCAGGGTGTCGACTTAAATATTGGTAACTATAATAATCAGAGAAGGAAGTCCGGTGTGATGGCGGGTGACGGTTGCGGTGGTGGTGGGGGAACGAGTACGATGAGCGAGTTTCTGTTTGCCTTTCTTATCTCAGGTTTGCCTTGCGATAATCCCCAACCCCTTTCCCCGTTACCACCTCTTCCACCACTAAACTCATCTACCTCTTAACCCCCCCCCTCCCTCTGGCCCCCCCTTTCGCCCCATGACTTCCCTTTGCGACCCGCTTCTATTCCACACACTCGTCGAGCAGCCGTGCGAGATCTTGTTCCCTGTTTTTAGTTGGGTTTCACCTTCCTCCTATTCCCCTCCCCCAACTACCACCACCACCACCACCACCCCTTTACCACCATCACGCATAAACGAAAACTTTTGAAATGAAAAACAAAAAAAAAAAGAAAAATAGTTACAACCGAAAGTGTCCAGCTGCACATCGTTGCATTTTTTGGCATAAACCTTTTTGTTTGTTGTTTTTGTTGTTGTTGTTGTTCTTTGTAACAAATTCGAGTAGAAATACACATTTTGACTTTCGAAATACTTTGAATTGGTTAAATAAAAAGATAATAAATATCTATGGGAGAGATGTTACGAATGAGAATGACGAAGATGATTACTGAAAAGTATATATTATTTTTTGGTTTGTTTGTTTGTTTGTTTGTTGGTCGTTGAACGATGATAAATATAAACGGAATATCTTTTCTAAGAAAAAAATAATGATTGTCCGGATAAGAGAGAATAATTTTTAATCGTAACTATAGTGTTCCATAGAAATTTATAGATAAGAGATTATTAGAAATATAGATTTTCTCTTGTGTTAGATAAAGAACGAGACGAATGTTAGAGAAAGTCATGTTAAATGTATTAAGCAAATAATAAATGAAATAATAGAGAAAATAATATAAAATTTTTTGACTTTCCAGCGACACAGAGTGATACGAAATTTAACTAGGTGATTTTTACAATTAATATAACTCTTCTAAAAAATTAGATTTATATTTTCTAACAAATATTTTATAATCGAAACGAGAGAGAGAGAGAAAAATGAATGATTCTTCTTCCCCATTGGTATAATACTTGAAAAAAAAATGGAAGGATCTATAGGAAATTGTTGAAAAGGGTAATCAATTCTCAAACTAACTGAACTTTTGACCTACCCTGTATGCAGTATATATGTTGTGTGCATAAAAGGTTGTTGTTCGTTGTGTTGTACTGTTTGCTTTTTTCTTTTTATTTTTTCTCTTTTTTTTTCTAAGTATTTGCGCGTACGAACCAACCGGAAATGGCGATATACTCGTTGGAATCGTACCATTTGCGTTCGTTTAACTCGAGAGAGAGAGAGAGAGAGAGAGAGAGAAAGAGAAAGAAGAAGAAGGGCATATAAACGTGGGTGGGCCCACGGTTACGTATCAAAATCGAAATAATATCGACCAACGTAATCGATTTATATCGACCAATTCAATTAATAAACACGCATACACGTTTTAATATACGTTTCAATGAAAGTATATTACGTTTATATATATATACAGGGTGTGAGTTAAAAATATTTATAAATAATTTCTACGAAACGTTTGTGATGGGGGATACGAGTAAATAACTTTCGAGAATACATCCGTCGCTTCATATTTTTTAGATTGTAAAAAGTTATTTAAAAGAAAAAAAAAAAAAAAAAAGAAAAAAGGTAATAAAATTTTGATTGGATCGATAAAGCGATAAGAACGTATCGATAATCTTTCATAGTTGCAGGAAGAACTCACAACCGTGACTCTCTCGAATGATACAAAAAAAAAAAAAGAAAAAAAGAAAGAATGAAAAAAAAAAAACATATCTACGCGATATATAAACGATCAAATATTATAAATGATAACATTTTATTTATATTACTTCTTTGCGCGCACGCACGCACGCACGCACACAATCGCGAATTATTTATTAAATCTATTAGATATTATTACGTGTAATAAAATTACATAAGTGATTTTCGTGTCGTGAATTTAACTTATCTTCATTTTTTGTTTTGTTATAAATCTTCTTCTTCTTCTTCTTTTAATAATAGGATAAAAATTTTTAAATAAATTAAAAACAATGTAATAATATATAAATGAAATAACTGTAGACAGTTTACTATAGTTATAGTGTTCAACGTAGTTACGTATCCGTTCCATTCAAAGTGAGCAGTCGTTAACCCTTAACTAGGCGCGGCCATTTTGTCGATAACTTTGCGTGTACCGTATGCACATTGTATATAACTATCTATATAATATATATATATATATAAAAATAAAGTTTCTACTATAAAACTGTAGCTTGTTGTGTGCGATATCAACTAATTAATCTTACTCAATTATATTTTCTCCGTTTAATGTCCAAATATTAATCAAAATCAGAACCAATACGAATGGAAATGTGAAAATGAAACTGGACGTGTCGTTTCTACGATATAATGATAATATCGAAAATATGAATTCTAAACGATTTTATACAAAAAAAAAGAAATCAAATAAAAATGAAAAAATATTAAAAATTAGAAAAATAAATGATATTAGTTAAGATTTTAACATAATAAAATGGCCTATGATTTTGTTCGCGTCGAATCGTTGATGATTGTTTCCTAAACTGAAA